>NC_056735.1:1345541326-1345691326 GCF_019279795.1 Protopterus annectens | reverse complement strand
GTTTGACATGAATGGGCAGTTTGTTCCAGAGTATGGGAAGTCTCTGGGACAGGAACCTATTCCCTCCAGCAAGTTCTGTTTATTGTGGTGACAAGGGTAAGGTCCCTGGAGTATGTGGCCCAAAGGGACTGGGATTTTTCTAAGTGTAGCATCTCCAAATGCTCTGGGTTTGACATTGCTTTGTATGTTAGGCAGAGATTGCCTCTGAGTAGGCGATATGAGATGGAGTAGAGCTGGAGTTTCTTAAGATGGTCTGCATAGGGCATCTGTTTTAGGCCGGTGATCCTCTTTGTGAGGTATTTCTGTGGTCTTTCTAGTTGCTGCAAATGTCTTGTGAGGTACATCCCAAATGGGGCATTGTACTCTATAATAGGTCTAATGAGGGCTGAGTAGAGAGGGACAATGACCTTTTTTTTTTGGATGAGAAACCTTTTGTGATGAGGTGTGCCACATAGAAGGACTTCCTGACCACTGTGGCTATGTGGTTATCAAAGGACAGACTACTGTCTACCTGTGTACATAGACTAAGGTATGGACAAAGCTCCCAGAGATGTGAACATTTGTCACAGTCCAAAAACACTGCAGTCTTTGAATCTATATTGCAAACAGTAAGATAGTCAAAAGACCACAATGTACAAACTTGTCACTAAAACTATCTTGTGGTGTGGCTGTGCCCAGATGGTGGAAACACCCAATGCAATACATGGTTAGCACTATGCTTAGGGTGACAGGAAAGAGAAAAATACGAATTAGCAAACATAAGGATGCACAAAATGCATGTAATGGAGGGAATTTCAATATGCCGTATGCTTACAGAAAGCATTGCCTACAGTTTTACATATGCTATCACGATAGAGAATGGAAAGTATTTTGTGATGTGAGACTCCATTTATTTTGCCATTGACAATAGACAAGGATGTAAAAATATGGCAAAATTCATCAAAGCCACAACTTGTTATATTAATTACTTTCTCATGGTCTGATTTCCCTGTTTCTCATACATTGTGTGATCTAGAACTGATAAGTTAAGGGGTCACCTAAAGCAGATTATTTTTTATTGCAAAAAACAAAGATCAATTTAATCTCATTGATACAATGAGTCATGCATTTGATGAACTATGAATCAGTGAGGGCTTCCTACTGTAATTCTGAAACATGTAATTACAAAACAAATGTAAAACATGGTGTCCTGAATATGTTAACAATATGTATGCATGCTGTTTTCTGTGGCTTTAAACCATAATGTTTCAAAAGAAGCTTCAAACAAAACATTGCACTATATACCCATGTTTAGTTTAAATTCAACATTTTGACTATTAGTTTTAGTTTTCAAAATTTATTGCCAATACTCGGACTTGCACTCTTGTCTATTTCTGATGCATTTTCATTCATAATATTTTCACTCTTTACCACGTCAATAATGCAGAAAGCTGAAAACAGCTTATTGTGTTTTTGTTCAACAACCTGCAAATACATTTGAAAAGCAAATGCTTCCAAGACAATGGATTGTACAATTACAGCATAGCTCAGAGACATTCCTAACTATAAAAAAAAGTATTCCTTGTTATCATGGATGGTCGAATATGCAAATATCCTGTCTAAATTCTAACAGATTTATGTTTTTGTGTCTGTAATTGTTCACACACACACGTGCACACACACAAAAGTAAACACTATCTATCTTGTGCATCTTACTTTATGTGATAAACAATATTTTATGTAAAGTACACCTTTGATGGATTATGTGTTTGTAGATTACTGCTGGGCTAGCTGCCCTTGTGGACCATTTTAAGCCAATTTCCCTTTTAAATTTAAGAATCAAGCACTGTTCTTGTGTCTGTGAGGTAAACACTTTAACCAAAATGTCAACCCCCAACCCCATAAATGGTCTGGATCATGGCTAGAAATGGTGTTTGTGGCTAAAATTCTCAGATCAATGGATTTATCAAATTAGCTTGTGAGCAAACAAATACTTAAAAATAATTATTTGTAAATTCAGTTGGTATGTGTCCACATCTTTTGGCCCTTTTTTAATATCCTACTCATTATTTTACCATTTCTTATTACACAGAGTATTCTAATTCTTATTAATGAATTCTTTTGCTTACCAAATTAACAGTCCTTACCTCAGTTCTTTATCTCAGTAACATAAGCATCCATAGTTTTTCTACGACCTTTTAGCCATGATCCAGACCATTTATGTTGTTGTTTTTATAAATTTGATGTTTGAAGACATCAACCATATGGTGTCGACCACATGGTGTTCGATGCTTTCAACCGTCAGTCTTATAATACAGACCCCCGGAGTCTACTTTCCTTACTTTTTATGTAGGTATATATATCAGGTCACAATGACACTTAAAATGGAGAACAGCAAAGTCTGACAAGGAACACTTTAGTGACACATGTAGACTTATGTATCATGACAGGAAGCCTTTAACTGATGATGTTTCTAGATGTCTGGTGTTGTTTTGTTATATATGCTGGTTTGAAGGCTAGCTGAATCAGAGTGGAGGGGAGAAATACATTTTTTTTAAATTTCCTCTTTTCTTCAATATTCTGTAACCTATTTAGAGATTAGAGGCATAGGGAAGAGCCCCCATTTTGACCAAAGTGCTGGTAATCCATCTTCCATTGCAAAAATTATGTTTTTGCACATTTTTAATGAAATCTTGTCTTGAACAGCTGCAGTGGTGCAGCGGTGAGTGTTGTCACCTCACAGCAAGTGGTTCTCCCGTTTGATTCTCGGCTGGAGCGCCTTCTGTGTGTAGTCTGCATGTCCTCCCCATGGCAGAATGATGTTAAAGACATGCAGGTAGGTACGAGCATGAATGGGTGTGCCTTTGTTGAAGGTTGGGCACCAGGCTGGCAACTCGGCACTGTAAAAATCCACTGCCAATCATGAGTGGACCAGAGTTCCGCTGTAGCGACCCCTAACCTGGAAAAGCTGCAATGTTTAGAAGCATTATATATTATTATATATCTGTTAAACTTAATAACACTTTAATAATGTTCACTACACCCATAAAATATACTTATATAATTGAATAGCAAACTACATTGCATACATTTAAAAATTAGACTTTTTTATTCACCTTCATTCTTATTTCAGTCCTTCTCTGTGCTCCTGAACCCCCCCTCCCCAGCTGCTGCAAAACATTCGGCCTGCCTCATCCACGTTCTGTTCTTCTTTTTTATCTATGACTCATTCCTAGTAATCCCAGATGTAATTCTTCACACAGTGAATCTCATGACTTCTGAAGAAGTGATACCTGATGGCTACTCACTTATTAGAACCAAGGGAGTGAGGACTTAGTAGGGAAAGCAGACTAGTACTAGTGGTCATCATTCAGCAGTGAATATCAAAGTCCCTGACCAGAGGAAAGAATCATGCAGTGGTATCAGTTTGTACCAGTACATGCTAGTGCAAACCAGGAGATGGATGTCTGCTGCCCCTCCTTTCACCTATACATGTATGCATACTTGTATGGGTTCTGGGCTCTGTCACATGTTGTAGGACTACAACTCATAACCTCCTCATGCGTTAGGAATGCAAGGTCTTGTCTTCATCATTCTATCGTTCATTCTGACCCTTCACTGAGTCTGAAACAATTACCAAAATTGGGTCAATGGAGGAACAGATGAATACATTACTTCTGTGTCAATAGGCCAGTTACACCATAAGTGATACTCAAAGTATCCATGATTAACAATTGTAGCAAAGACAGGAGGGAGATTATTTTGCAGAATCACCGTTAAACATTGTTTTCTACTTCTATAAACACTTTTATTACTTCATGTTACTGTGGATTTGATTTAGATGTCAGAAGCCTAGTGACTTTTTTAACCTTAATTTGTTGATGTTGTGGTGAGGAAAAAATCAGTGTGTAACATCATGAGGACATATATCAGGTACTGTATTTCTTTTCCCTTCAAAGGGAAGCAATCCCTTCAGAGAATACAGAATATAATAATGTAGATACCTATCTTTTAGGATGATTTAGATGTTGCAAACTATTATTGAGAATTTTAAACCTAGTTAGTTTTTTATCATGATATTTTGGGCCTGGATAATGCAAGCCTCCATTTGTAGCAGCAATATATTTTTTCTTATGGCCTCTTTATTGTACTTCATAAGGAACAACAACCTTTTGATTACATGTTTTAGTTCACTAGCAATGCAGCTTTTATTAGCAAGTAGCATATGGATAATATGTCAGATGTGTTAAGCCAGAGTCTAAGTATTGTAAACTAATTTAATTCTTCAGGCATTTCTGTACTAGGAGCTGATCATCTTCAGCGAAGGGCAGACAGTTTTGCCCTAAACCATAAGAGCATCCATCACCTTTTCTTTAGAAAGATTAGTTAGAAGCTGATTTCATGTAAGCATGCCATGTCATCAGCAGAAAGGATGGTTTCTATCCATAAATTCATCAAAGTATGTTTTGATAAACATGACAAAAAGCAATGGCCCGAAGAGAGAGTGCTTGGAAACATTACAACGCATTTTATGTACAGACATTTAGATATAAGATTGCCAGCTGCAATGTTAACTCCCTGCCTATGAAATAACTATGAAAGTCATGACATTTTCTTTACTGCAGGATATTTCAGATTCTCAAGGAAGACTTGATGACTAACAGAATCAAAAGATTTAATAAAGTCAAAGGAAATGGCCTTTCAATGTCAGACTGATAACATAAGCAGGATAAAACTGTGTGTAACTAAAATAATAAGTCATTGTATTGATTTTTCATGTTCTACATCCTCTGTATAAAGATGAAGCACAGTTTAACCCTGCAACTGCCATACTAGCAGAAATTCTCAACCAAGAATTAAAATATTAAGAGTAGAGCCTATACTCCACAACAGGCTCCTCAAAACAAATGTTAGATAAGTGATGTGGAACTCCATGATTTTAGAATATGCAGAAAGATTAAAAATTGAATATATTACTCTAATGCTTGTATAACAAATGCATAGACAAAGCACTCCAGGAATGCATAATCCCTGAGGGAAATTCCAAGAAACCTAAGTAAGAGGTTATCAGGGAGAAAGCAAGTAAGACAAGAACAGCTGCAGTGTGGCGTGATGGGAAGAAAACATCTTCATCTAAGGGTGGTATCTAATAGGCCAGGTCTTTGCACTTGCATTACAATGTGTATCCAGGAAAGAATAAACTGAGAATTAGCTGAGGTCATATGTTTTCTGCTTATCTTTGCTAGTCTGCACATATACAACATGCTGAAAATGCTAACAACAGCATTTCTAATAATAAAAAAAGATCTTTAAAACAGTGCCTGCAACTGGAAACAGGCTTAATGGACATGTGGCAGTTTAGTGCAGACATTTAAGATTATGTGCTGCTAAACCTAGATCCTGCAAAAGTCCTGAGTTTGATTCCCACAGCTTTCATCTGCTTACTGTGTGACAGCAAACAGACATTGCTACTGGATTGCTCCCTAATAGGGACTTTGTACCCAGTAAACATACCTGGTTAACAACTATGTTTAATTTTAATGAAATGGAAGGAACTGCACTTCTAGTATCCATGCCAAAATGAAAACCTTAAAGTATAGAAAAGGAAGGAAAAGTGTTAAACAACAGGATAAAACTGGGTGGTCATATTAATAAGTATAGGTAATTTGTCAATGTGAAAACACTCAAATGAATAAAAGATACAACAAGTAAAGGATACTGCAAAATGTAGAGGCACTGTACTTAAGCTGAATATACCTGGCTTTAACTGTGGGAAGGACTTATGGGGTGGTATTTGGGTGTAAAAAACACACGCGCACACACACACACACACACACACACACACACACACACACATAAATATATATATATATATATATATATATATATATATATGTATGTATATAAACAGAACTGTGAATGGAGTTGTATACTTCAATGCATACATTATCTTGAATCTGTGAAGAAACTGGAAAATCCATGACATATCAATAGAGAAAAAACTTTGCATTTGGTAGATGCTGTATATAGGCCAGAATGGTGAATTGCCATCAGGCTAATAATGGGTTAAATAGCTGTCTTTGACCTGATATCTTATCTTAATATTTATTTTATTTATTCTTTTGTAAGAGTGGCCTCTTTTCAGCAAAGACCTGAGGTGATATTCAAACTGACTATGGGAAATTTGGCAAGGCCACCAGGGAACTTCCCCAATTCTTTAGCATATGGGGGTGCTATTGATGGTGGCACACTCTATATCCTTTTTCCATTCCAGGCAGTTAGGTGGCCTGGAGAAATGGGAGGAAGTACGGCAAGTGTGAGTGAGTGAGATTTAAATAAGGAAAAAGAAATTTGTGTGGAGATGTCTGAGCCTTTACATGGCAGCAAAATGAATCAGAAGAAGTGGAGAGGTTGTTGGTATGAGAGGAGAGTTCCTCCCTAATCCAATTCAAGTGCAACTTGGGCAATTGGATGGGAAACCAGAAATTCATCCCTGGTTTGGCACTTATGCCTATAATGGACAGAGGTAACCTGTAAATGGTATCAGAACTTGTCAGAGATTTGGGATACGTGGCTAGGCTTAAAAAAGTCCTTGTGGTCGTTAGCCTAGTAAACACCTATGAACCTATAAGGGGGATGGTGAAACTGGTGTGGTTCCAGATTCGGAGACTTTATTTCAGAAGAAGGTGCTCAAGGTGGAAGGAGAGAGTCAGCAGGAGTGTAGTTTTTCAGCCCTTCAATCAGGAGTGTTGCTGAATGATTATCTAAAGGATATTATTGAACCAGAGAGCAAACTGGTGGAATTATGGGGTGAAATTATGGAGAAAATACAGTAAAAAGAAGTTATAGAAGATGAAAAAAAATCATACACACAGCCGGTTAAAGAAGGAGAAGAAAGAAATGAAGATGAGAAAGGAAGGAAGGATAAATATACAATAAAAATAATTACCAAAAAAGAAACAGGACTGGACAGATATGAGGTATGGGACACTATAATTGCACCATTGGGTGTTTCACTCAAATAGGTAAGAGCATTTATTCTTATTAACAAAGAAACATACTCTGACTTAATTCTTAAAACAGGACAGTACATGGAACATTTCTTATAGAAATATGAACTGAAAAAGAATTGTAATCCATAGACTGAATACATAGAATAGGCATTTTGTAGAGAAACAAAAAAAAGAGTTATAATACAATTCAGAATGGAAATTGAAAAAGATGGATTAAAAAGACATTTAAAGACAATATGTAAAGATGTGATGGGTATAACAAAACTATATGATGAATGAGGTTTATGGACTGGGGGTTAGGATTGTGGGATTTTTTTGGAAATGGAAAGTGATAATGTTGTGAATATCCCTAGTGTGATTAATGTAAATGATAATAGAGAATTTGTTAAGTACAGAGGGCAACCTAAAACATGCTTTTTTGTGGAAAAGATGACCATCTGATTGGTGAATCTGATAAACGAAAATGTTTTATTTATGACAAAGTAGGACATGCAGCAAAAAAAAAATGTGATATGAAATGCAAAAATGTGGAAAAACAGGACATATATGGGTGGATTGTGAAGAAAATGTAGAAATGATATAAAAAGAAGGTATACAAGATTCAACAAATGAAAAATATAGAAAGGGAAGAAGAAAAACAAAGATATAATAATGGAGGTAAAACCATTAGAAAGAGAAGGGGAAGAAAAGGTACTTGACAAGTGGGAAAAATAGAATATATAAATGTGCAAGTAGTGAGAGGGAAGAAAAATTCCATAGGGAAAAGGGTAAAAGAGAGGAAAATAATATTTAAAAACGTAATTGAAAAAGGAAACAAAAAAAGGTAAAGGATGAGATTAAAACATCAACATCAGTTAAAAGCTGCAAATTGTAGCTATAAATGTGAAAAGTATGACGAATATTAAATGAAGAATAGGTATTTTAGAATAGTGTGCTTCAATGAGCATGCATATTATTATATTAGAAGGTACTATGATTCTGACAGAAGAAGAAAGATTACAAACTGAAATTTTATGGAATGGAAAAGTCATTTGGAATATGGGAAAATACTCATTTTCAGGAATAGGTATATTATGTAAAGAAAATATCAAAATATTAGATTTACGATAGTCAAATTAGGAAGGATAACAGTACTAGATTTAAGGTGGAAAACAAAGGTTTATAGAATTATTGCATTATATGCATATGTTACTGTGACGCCCGTGCCCTGGTCCAGCAATCAAGGAGCCTCAATCCTCACCACTAATACCAATGAGGGGTGTCTTATATAGGAGGAAAGGATAACAAATGCACACAGTAAAGTGCAATTTCCCTTAAGAGCACACAGAGATCACAGTCAGTCTGGGACTGGTCGCTCCCTTGCTCTCCAGATCCCCAATAAGACTCCCCACTGGCACAGCTATAGGGTCCAGATCTCAGCCTAGTGGGCTAGCTAAAACCTCCAGCACTCTCTCTGTCCAACCAGTGCATTGTGTCCCTGCCAAGTAGCTGACACACACAAATGCACACACACACACACACACACACACACACATACACACACACACACACACACACACACACACACACACACACACACACGCACACACACACACACACACACACACACACACACACACACATGCACACACACACACACACACACACACACACACACACACACACACACACACACACACACACACACACACACACTTTCAGATGAGTTTATACAATCACACAGACACTCCTGGGGAAGGCTGGCACAGGTTCTCCAGCTGTGCCCCTTTTTCCCAGACTATATGGTAGTACCAGCTACCACCACCCACTAGTATTTATCAGCTACTCAAAGGCCTTTAAAAGGGTGACCAATTATTACTGAGCAATATTATTATCCAATTGGTAGTATAGCCCAGGCTAAAGCTATTGGAGTGGCTTTGTATAATTTTACCAAAGGCATGCAAGTACTCTAAAGAGCTTAAATTATCTCTACAAAACAGCCACAGTTGAAAGGGTTTAAAAATATTTAATAACAAATAGTCAAAACACAAGACAATACTTTGTACTACACGGTGCTAGTCAAGAGTTCAGAGATCACAGAGAAATAATTCAGTAGTACAGTTCTGACATCACAGAAAAGCACTTAGTCTAATCTTTCTAGTTTCTAGCTATTACTAAGAGAAAACACAAATCTAAAATAAGCTTACATATAGAGCAAGACAGTGCTAGTGAGTTGGATGGTCAAGACAAAAATGCTTAATGCTCTGTGATTCTCTTTGTTTTTAAAATCATATTCTTGTTTCACATTACATCATTCTTCACACTACCCCAGGTTCCCAGGCTAACAGAAACTACATTTGCATTCTTCACCTCTGGGCAGAAACCAAGGCAATAAAGGACAGTTATGCGTGCAAATTCTGGCCATTAACTCTGGCCTTAAAACAATAGGCAGGATGCCTCACTCTAGACTGACTGGCTCCGAGTTTTAACATCAAGGGGTCACAACATGCTTTACTTGGTCAGTAGAGTGCACTGTTGTTACATTATTTTTCAGTTCTACATGTAACACTATTTTTACCATTTAAGACAACAAGCCTGTGGTTTGCATTAATATTTACAGATGACAAAATTTTCTCCAAAATTCTATCTGGCTAGGCTGGCAGCCTTCACCTATCTTCACCCAATCTTCACAGTTACAAAGAAAGAAAGGGGAATAATGTTTAAAAAATTCTAAATTATGTAGGTGTTAACATGAATATAATATTAGTGAGAGACTTTAACTGCAATTTAAGATTAGGAAAGAAAAACAGCAATGATGTCAAAACAATACATGAGATAATGAAAAGTGGAAAGTTATATATATGGGACAACAAACATTGGGCTTACAGAAGAGGAGAAAAAAATGGAAATTTGCTATTTCTTAGTATCAGAAAGTTTAAAAATATTACAAAAAGGTATAAAAAAGACAGGATTTTCAGATCATATATCTATATGGATAGAGGTATATGAGAAAAAAGGCTACATAAAAATAGGCAAAGGTGTTAAAAGGCTTAATGAAAAAGACTTACATAAAAACGATAAAAAATAAATGAACAAATTATGGAAAGATCTTATAGGTATGAGAATATTTTATAAAAATTGGACAAGTTGGTGGATAAGCTTTAAAGAAAAATACAAAAAATGCTTTTTGGAATGTCAAAATGAAAAGAGAAGAATATAAAAATTAAGATATAAACAAGAAGTGTTCAAAGAAATAATAAGAGATACAAGCATCCTTTTTGAGAAAGAAAAATAAATGTATGATATGAACCAAAAAAAAAAGATTAAAAAATTGTTGTATAAACAAAGATATTGCTTGCATCACATTTTAGCATCACATATACAACACAGTAATATGGCCTGCAAATACTCAAGTGATGGATGTTGCAACTGTACACCAGATGGGCTTGTACTGACAAATATTAACAAAAATGTCAGGTTTCACATGTGCAATACATTGTTGATAGCTATGACAATTTTGCTGTAACACACCTGATCTGCCTGCACTTGAAAATGAATGGCTTGCCCCGTCCACTGGATGTACCTGTAGCATACAATGGTAGTTAAACAACAATATAACAGTAAACAACACTGCCCTGAAATGAGGTTGAAGCACTAACAAGGTAGACATTCACCTGCTGATCCCTGGCTTAGTCCCAAATTAGATGGACCAGTAAATATTAATTCAATCAGCATTACAAATGTTGTTTGGACTGCTCTGTCTGTACTTCAGCTGTATCAATACATGCTATTAGACTTACTTTCATCATGCTCACCCTGTGTGGATGTCTGTGCATGGTTCAACTCTGCTGCTGTAAATCAAAAACAATAATACATGAATATGTCTGATACGGCAATAGGCAGGGATTGTCTTAATAAACAGCCCCATAATGGAATGAAAGACATGCATGTTCATCCTGGAACTCCAGCTTCAATCTCACCACCAGGGATGCATCACTCCCCTCTTGCTGTATGCAGTCAGGCCAGTGGTACTGTGATGTCATCGGGGTCAGTGGTGATCCACCACCGGTGGCATTCCTCGATCTCTCATAACATGTCACTCTGTTGGCTGCACGAAGGATCATGTCTAAGCAGTGTCATCTACAGGATTCACAAAAATGGTTGTGGCCTCCAACTGCATTGATCATATTGGTGAGGTCCATTTAGATTTCATTTCTCCAAACAGTATCACCTGAACCCTTCCATGTTGGCAGAGAGTATCAATTATGATGTCATTTTCCATGTGGGAGAAGTTTCACCCCTAGGATGGTTGGCCATCTGAAAGACATTGATATGCACATCATAATATTCATGTTTAAGCCCATTTATGCATTTAATTTTGTGAACAGCATATGTCAACATAAACAGTATGCATTCTGGTAAATGAAAATGTTTGTATAAAACTGTGGGAGATAAATACTAACGTGTCACATTACAAGTAACAGCATGCCTTCATATATAATATTGTTTAAAGCAGGATAACTTGTAATATCTTTACAGTTTGTGAGAGGATTAGTGCCCTTGGCAATACATATGCATTGCATGGAGGTCCAAAGACAACCACATTATGCCACATGAGTCTGCTTGCATGTCACATTCAAATACTACAACAAATAATTTGAAGAACTTATGGAATGCATGGATAAACCTCAGGATTCATAGCCAGGCCACAGAAAGTGCATATACTTAGTATATTTATTTATTTATTTATTACATTTGTTTACCAGGTTATGTCCAACTGGGCCAGGAGCCCATTTTCAGTTGAGACCCGGGGAGAAAAGCTCCATCAAATAATTAGTAAAACAACAGTGGAAGAAATACAGCAGAGTATCACCTACAGTGTCAATACTGAGCCAGTACTAATCTTTGTTAAGAATCATTATTGAAGACATATCTGTAACAGCAACAGCACACGTTTTTAACAGTTTTGTTAGGAGACATGAATCAAGAAATATCCATAATATTAACATCACATACCAGATATCGATAGTGTTAGAATCCGTAGCTTTCCATAGTTACACAACATAGCTCAAGGAATTACCTGTAAGAATTACAGATGATCTGTAAATCAGCCTTCATATACCATTAACATTTGCAATGGAAGTCAGTCTATACAACTGCATATGGAACTGAAATAAATTTTTTATTAGAGCAGCACCTATATGCATAAAGTTCAAGGCAACATCACTCCAGTAAGTTGTAACAACTTCTGTTAAAGATACCATTTTGAGTAAATATTACTTTATAAACATGTACCTTTTGAAATGACTAACTTTAAGAAATTTACTAATCATCAAAACGGAAATGCTACCAACTGCCAATGTGCCTCTCACTCCAAATCACAGAATCGAAGTGCACCCACTTTTAAGTACCATTTGTGGTATACATTTATTTATTTATTTTATTTATAATTTGTTGACCGGGAAAGTCTGACTAGGTTCCACAGAGCCTGTTTTCAGCGGAGGCACGGGGAGAAATGCTCCAGATGCATGTCTTTGGAATGTCGGAGGAAACTGGAGTACCCCAAGGAAACCCATGCAAACACAGGGAGAACATGCAAACTCCACACAGAAGGCACCCCAGCCAAGAATTGAACCGGAGAACCTCTTGCTGTGAGGTGACAATGTTAACCACTGCACCACTGCACGCCCACATAATTAATGAAGTTTATTAAAATTCACATTTTTAGAATCCCATTCATGCACATCAGTGTAAAGTGTGTTTATGTTCCAAAACACTCAGGTGTACCATATAAACACCCAATAGATATCGATAAATGGTACCATGTGTAGCACGTGCCTATTATCTTCCAATGATCTGATAACATGACATCAGCACCACTTTCCGATATTGATGTTTATACATTTACTGATCAGATCATTGCTAACTGTGAACTGAGTGGTACCTCAGAGAGCATTTCTCTGTTTTTGCATCTTCCAGACATCTTCAACTTGAGAATCATGATGGCTACTTCGAGGAGGCTGAGACATGTCCATGCACCCAATTGGACTGATGAGAAGATGACCCAGATGTTGACAATGTACGCCGGATTGAAGCAGAGGATGAGAGCCAGACCCAGGAGCTTCACCATGATTGACATGTGGAACCAGATCATGAGGAAGCATCGACCAAGCACAGGGATTTACCACACTGCAGTGCAGGTTCATCACTATTATGACCTGTGAAGGAGCTCTGTAGGAGGCTTGCCAAGACCTGGAGGCAGCCTGTAGATCCCTACAGTCAGTATCAATTTTCTATATATACCTGAGCATTGCTACGGATTTGAGAGGTAGTTCTTTCCATTATATATCAGTTTTTTTATAACCATGTATTAGTTGCTGACAATTACCTTGTGGGGATAATTAAGTGGACTTGGTAACCTCTTAACTATGTGTTTGATTCCATGTTGTTAATTTATTTAATCATGTGTATAATATCAATAAATATGTCCTTTGTAGATGTACATATGTTTTACAACATCTAACTACATAATTTTGCATGGCCATTGTCCTCCGGCATCACAGATGCCTATAGCACCCTAGACTGCAGATGACTCCACACTTCGTAGTTTTCCATTATAATCCCACCATATCACCTATTGTACCATTACACGTTGAAATAAAAACATGTATATAAGTTCATTGCAACATTTTTCCTAAACAGTTACACAAACACGTTTATTTAATTTACAAAGTAATACTTGTCTGACTGCTTGCACATATATTTTTAGTTATGTGTTGATAGCTGTTATTTCTTTACAATAAAAGGCCAAAAAATTGTTTGCATTTTCTGTATTCATCCATTTTCCACAGGAGTACTAATAGACACCTGCAGTACCTCTTTTCTTAAATAAACCCTAGTTGAATATTAGCTCCACCTGCAAAACAACTGGTCAGCATGTCTAAAGTTTGGCATGTTGTGAGTTTCAAACCACATAGGGGAAACATTTATCTGTACCTGTTATCTTGGCTAACTTCACCCATAGCATTTTTTGGAAAAAACATATTTCCATACTTTATATTAATGTTTATGTTGTGCATGGTAATGACTCATTGATATAGTTTTCGAATATCTGTGAATTTGGCCATAATCCATAATGTTCTAATAACATCAACACTTTAATAAGAGGGTATGTAGAGCAGTACTTGTTTTTTTAAAAGTTGCCTGTGCTCACATTGTAAGGAAACAAGCTAGCATGTCTACATCTTGGTATGCTGTGTGTTCAAACCCAGACACAGGATATATATATATATATATATATATATATATATATATATATATATATATATATATATATATATAGGATCATTACTAAATCTCGAATTACGAAATCTCGACACTCTGAATACTGAAGACCAAAATCTCAAGATTCGTAATCTTGAAAAAAAAAAAAATTTTTGACAGCATATGCAGGGGGGCAAGCACCCCTGCACCCCCCACACGGGTGGCTGCGTCCCTCACACCCCTTGCAACTTAAATATACCAACTCTGAGATCATATCACAGTGGAGTGAATGACAAAATAGTGTCATGCAAAGCAGAACGAAAATGTTGCCGTTCACTCCACTGTAGTGTGATCTTGGAGTTGGTATATTTAAGTGCAGGGGTGTGTGTGTGGGGTGCAGGGGGGCTTGCCCCCCTGCATACAGCTGTCTAAGTCTTTTTTTTTACATTTATTTATTTTTTTTTACTTTTGAAATTACGGAATTTAGGTTTACTATCAAAATTTCGAAACAAACTCCGTCGACTGTACTATCGTCGAACACGGAAGTTCGAAAACGGTAATATCGATGTCAAAAAAACAATCTAGGAACGGGTTTTAACATGGGTTGAGGTAGGTGTTCAGTGTTATTCTGAACTACAGATATCTCCCCTACCTCGACCCATGTTAAAACCCGTTCCTAGATTGCTTTTTTGACATCGATATTACCGTTGTCGAACTTCCGTGTTCAACAATAGTACAGTTGACGGAGTTCATTTCAAAATTTTGATAGTAAACCTATACATACATACACAAAAAAGCTCAAGCCTTCAAAAACAGGTGCTGGATTTATTTTTCAAACTGCAAGTAAGCTCTTTCTTTCCAAAAAGCATTTACAAGGAACTTCATCAGACAATTACTTAAAAATGATTGCCTGGTAAAATACTTTTAAAGCATGACATCACTTCCTAACTGATATTTAAAAGCACAGTGTCTTACTTTCACATACAAATATGTGATTTAAAAGCATATGCATATGAAAAAGTAAAATATGTAAATGTGCATGAATAGTAAAACATGAATCCTGACATTAAGAACTATGAAGTATTTTAAAGAACACAAAAATGTGTATTCATACCTTTTACACATATATGAAGTTTCTGACTTAATAATCCTTTAGAAAATGCATGATGTCACAAAACACATTTTCTACTAACTTTCTATGGTTATAACAGCAATATTTTAAACATTTTCCTGGCTGTGACTTCTCTAACTTGAAGCCGCTATATAATGACAGACATCAGAGTTTCAGACTTCATGCCCTTCTGAAAATGTGTACTAATGCAAAATACATTATTATACCATGACCCCCCCAAAACGTGCATGCTGATTGGCCAGCATGCACATTGTAAATCGAGTTATACTAATGGAAAAAGGTCCGGTCGCCCGGACTTTTTTCCATTAGTATAACTCTACTTTTAAAACACTGTCTCGCTATGTTAAATGGGTTTAACATAGCGAGACAGCTTTAAAATAAGCAACGGAGATCTCCGTTGCTTATTTTAAAGCTGTCTCGCTATGCTAAACCCATTTAACATAGCGAACAGGTTTTAAAAAGCAATGGAGAAAGCAAGATCTCCGTTGCTTTTTACTGTTCACTATGTTAAATGGGTTTAACATGGCGAGACAGTTTTAAAATAAGCAACGGACATCTCCGTTGCTTATTTTAAACTGTCTCGCTATGTTAAACCCATTTAACATAGCGAAAACAGTAAAAAGCAACGGAGATCTTGCTTTCTCCGTTGCTTTTGCCCACAACTCGATGTACTGCACAGGCGCAGTACATCAGAACTGCCGCGGATGCCAGACATCTGCGGAAGGGCAGTAAACAGGCATTATACTATGCCATTATTTAAGAAAAGTAATAGTTTCTTTTCTTAAATAATGTCATATAATAGCAATAACCACTTCTGGGTGTGGGTAATGCTGTATTTACCCACGGTTGGCTTTGTTTGGTCCCTCGGGCTTCACCCTCGGGACCAAACCACGCCAACCGTGGGTAAATCCAGCATTACCCACACCCAGGCGTGGGTTATTGCTATATTCTAGCAACTTTAACTATATAACAAGACATATTTTGCACTTTGTCCCTGAAGTTATTCCTCCCCAACTTGAAATCACTAGATAATGAGATAGACACTTTGAGTTTCAGACTTAATACCCTTCATACTATTTACATACATATAAAATTCTCACTAAAAATGAACTACTATAAATAATTCCATCTATTCAGGGCTTTCAGTTTTAAAATACTCGCTATAAACATGCTGTAATTTAGTCCAGGCCAGTGTACTGAATCCAAATGGATCTGCAAGCTCAATTCATTCCTTTCAAGGAGATATGGCTATGCACCCCCCCCATGTAATGTATTAACTACGTCTAAAACTATAAACTTAAAACTGTGATTTGGATATTGTGCGATATATTTAGCTAATGCATTGGTTTCACAGTGGTCTCTAATATTTCTTAAATGTTCACCAATTCTATGTTTGAGCTTACGCTCAGTTTTGCCTATGTAAAAACAAGGGCAGAATTCACATATAGCACAATATATGACTTTTTCAGTAAAGTAGCTATACCTGTCTCTAATTTTTATTCTCATCCCCTTAATACTTCTTACTAACATGTCCGTAATTTGTAACATTCCTTTAACATCAGCTATTTAACCACAGACGCAGTACATCTTGCTAAATCCTGTTATATGTCTGAACAATTTTTTGGTTAATATTTTACCCTTTATAAAAATGCTGTGAAGGTCTGTCTTCTCATAAAATATTAAAGTCAGTAGTAGAACAACATCATCTTCAATTTTTTAGGGACTGGGATGGGCAGACTAACAGCTGAAATGAGGAACAGGGACGATGTATGTATTTTCCTAGTGATGTGGAATTTAGCAAGGAATGTCATGGTCCTCACACATACCTTACTGTGTCCATAATGTACAGCAACATGTATGGTTCTGTTCACATAAGCTCTATGCTACATGACACTATCAGACTGCTTGAGGAATGTATGCTCTCCGTTACCATTAATGTTTCTAAAAACAGTGATAACATGAATAAATTTTTCCAGCTGTTTAGCTACATGAGCAGCACATGTTCATACTTTGCAATCCTAAGCCAAGATCATTATGAGTAGACCATCCCCCATCCAGAAGATGTCATAACATAAACTCTTTTCACTGCATGGAAAAGCATGCTTTTTTTCATTTCTGATGTGTTAGGTAGGGAGGTAGCTTGCAAAATCAGAGTTTGGATGTAGAGAATACCTCACTAAAAGAATCACAGACCTAAAGCAGATGCCTTACGCTGCCAGCCTTAAAAAACTCCAGCTATACTCTGTCGCATATTGTCTACTCAGAGGCGATCTCTGCTTTAACATACAAGGACATGTAAAACCCAGAGCTGTTGGACATGCTACACTTAAAGAAATCCCAATCCCTCAGAGTCACACGCTCCAGGGATCTAAACCTTGTCATCACAATAAACAAAACATGCTGGAGGGATAGGTTCCTGACCCAGAGACTCCCCCAGACTCTGGAATAGACTTCCCATACATGTCAAGCAGAGCGCCTCTTTGGCCCTCGTCAAAAGGAACCTTGATGACTGGATGGGAGAAAGGAAATTCATCCCGGGGATCACATCAGTCGCCCTGCTAGACAGGGGTCCAGGGAAGTAAATAGTGTGGGACGAAATAGCCAGAGAATTGTTATGGCTAGGCTTGTATGCCGATAGCCTAGTACCAACCTATGAACCTATGAACCTAAGATTGTGTTTGGAGGTTTGAATCTCATGTTCTCCCATCTGTGTTCAAAGATTTTAACATCTGAATGTGAAAATATCAACTGTGTATTGTGATTATCTACTGTTCAGCAGAAAGAAATGCCTACAAACTATGCTGAGTAGTGTATATCAGTGTTATTTGAGAAATACATTATTAATACTATTTTTATTTCAGGTGAGGAAATTTGTAGTCAGAATACAACCATATGAATCGAGAGTATCCACAGGTTTGAGGATCAGAGGAGGGAGAGAGGTATGTTGATTATTTTATGCATTTTCTGAACTGAAATGCATCTTCCCCTGTTTACAGGCCTACATTTTTCACAATAACATGTATATTGATTAGAATGCAGGAATATCCATCATGCATCAGTAAGGTAAATGAAATTACTACGCAGTAGCTGTGCTTTCAACTGTGAATAAAATCTAACAATTTTACTATTTTATGTATTACTGAGCCACTGTTTGAAATGTACTTCACAACCTAAATAACTGTTGGGTTGGTATATTTATCACACATCTTTCAGCTGGATGTTTTGCATATAAGTCTAAGTGTTTTGGATAGTGCTTATGATGCATGGTTTGATGTACTTGTATGTCTGGCTGTCTTTTCTAGTGATTGGCCAGTTGTATATAGCTTGCCTTTTCAGATAGTGAAGGGGTGTCTGCTGAAGTAGTGTTTACACTGTTATTTGCAGACTGTGTTGCATGCCCTTCAGTTCTACAGTGGTATTTCATCTGCCTCTGGCACCTTGGATGTTTTTGTAGAAATATAGTTATAACCTAGGTTGACTGATACTTGAGTAGATATCTGCCTCAGACACCTTGGCTGTTTTTGTAGAAACACAGTTATAGCCCAGGTTGATTGACACTTGATCAGATAGTCATTTGAATGTGGTAGTTCAGCATCTGCAAACATACTCACAATATTTTGCTTTTTTAGGCCACTGATTGCTAATTGGTAGATAATGCATGCAGGTGTACACATACAATATTGTTAGTAACAGATATATTAGATCCAAATGTGCATACAGCTGTAAACATGCAATACTGCTAGAGTCAAAAATATTAGATTCTCATATGTCAACAGTTCGGCTGACTGAACATATCGCATTGTTTTTAGTGTTGTACTCATTATATTGATGCTTGTTCAGCCAAATGTCATGCTGCCTGTCTCAGATGTTTGTCATATGGCTTGCCTATTACCCCCAATAGTGTCAGTTTACTTTCTCCTCATTTTAACAATATTTTGTGGCTGCTCATATAAATCATTGACTGCAGACAGTATGATCTATTGATCTGAGCATTCATACATTTTTACAAAGATAATGACATATGTGTATGTGTCTAAGCATATAGAATTGTTGAGAAAAGAATACTGTCATCCTTTTTAGGGCACCAACATATAGGGCCATAGGTAGCTCTGTCCATAATAGACGTGTGTCAGTCCCTGTGTAAACTGTCATCATAATCATATTGTGTTGTGCTATGGTATTTATGGGACTATTCTGCATTATACACATTTGCTTTTCTTTACTGTTGTGTTTTGCAATTAATCTTTACATAGCATGGGACATATGGAAGTTCTCTGATCCAGAGACGATAAGTACATGTAAGAACACTGCCAGACTCTTCCAAGGATGATGGTGATGATGATGATGATGATGACGATGATGAAGATGATGCTGAGGAGCCTAGATCCGCCCCTGCCTGAGCCATCCTGCCTACACTCTGGAGAAGATGTTATGACCGAGATAGAGATGATTATCGGGAGGAGATCTGGGAAACCATGGCCGATGTGCTCTGAACAAAGATGAGGGACATGATGGAGTCCTTCTTTGAGGATATATTATGGGCTATGTGGGATTCTTTCATAACAATAGCTCAAAAAATCATTTGGGAGTCTGAACCCCATCAGCCTGGTCTATTTGGTCCTAAGTATCATCTATGTACTCCACTTGTGTTATGCTACCAACATGGTGATTGCCATTTCATTGATTGGACTGTATATGCCACTCTTGTGCATGCATACCATTTATCTGTCATGCTTATGTGTTATTGCAGTGTAGCATTTACTTTGGTTTCAATATGTGCATGACACACATTAACATAATACACTTTCCACACATATTCAACTCTCCATGCATTGTGGCAGTTAATCTGCAGATAGTGCTGCAGGAGGTAGCCTGTAAACGTGTATCTTACTGGGGCGACTGACAGACAACATATGTTGTCCATATTCCATCACTGACAGTATGATATGCCTTGGATTTCTGTTTTACCATACCAGGTATGTGCAACATACAGACATGTCATTACACATGTTTTTTGGATGACAGTTGTCATGATGTCCTACTGTCATGTTGTAATGTTGTGTCATGGTTTGGCAATACTGATACCATGTGTGATCATATACAGGTATATCCTGCCTATGTGCAGTCCTCCTTTTCTGACTGCATCAAACAGCAATGTAACATTAATCTGTACAGAATGTTACAGATAACACATTATTTCACTGTACATTAGGCTGTGTTTCTTGTATGTAGTATTTCCACACCCATTATGTAGTGACATTGGTGTACACCTTCCATAAATATATATTTATATAAATATATTTAGAATGCATGATATGTCTGAGTAGGTACTGTACCTAGATTATATATGTTGATATACTTTTTTATATATACAGGGTGCCATATTTTTAAATATTTTAAATATTTTATATATTTTAAATATGCACATACTTTTTGAGATGTTATAGGAGTGTATGTTTGTTTGTTAGTACCTTTTCTGGTATTGCAATTTTCATGGCTTGTAACTTTACATTTTAAAGTGGTTTAATCAATTTAATGTTAAATAGTATAAATAGAGGGTTTGCATGGCCTTCCGGTGCCTTGTCTGATGAAGTTGTTGATGAAAACATATTATGCAAGTGGCGTTAATGTGGAAATACATTTTGGCTGTGCTTTAATTTTGGATGTAGACATTTCTTAGTGTTTAACGGTGAAAATTTAACTCCTGTGTAGTGTCCCAATCTACCTTGGCTTTGGTTGGTTTATGTGACCTGCCATAAATAGTTGTATACATTACATGACTGTGTGTGTGTGTGTGTGTGTGTGTGTGTGTGTGTGTGTGTGTGTGTGTGTGTGTGCACACAGTCAGAGACATACTGACACACAAATGTACATTTGACATGTAAGCATTCAGTGATTTACTGCTGATGTGATATAATGGTGCTCACAGGAGTGTCCTCTGATCCATAATGACCAGGGTGGTTGACATACACCTGTGTTTCTTTATCTGACATTTGCATGACAATATATGTTTATGTGCTTTTAATTTTAGCTTGCTTACCTATGTATGTTGCTGTGACATGATTTCACATTACTATGTATGTATATTTTATACATGTCCAGTTCTGTGGATATCAGCAATCCATCTCGCCATTTGACATACATTTTCCGTTTTGTTAAATGTATGTCTGACTGGCTTCTGCAACACCCTATTTGCTGTACACATGCATTTGCATTATGTCAACTTACATTGTCCTGCCTTACCCT
Organism: Protopterus annectens; assembly: GCF_019279795.1. Classification (NCBI taxonomy): domain Eukaryota; kingdom Metazoa; phylum Chordata; order Ceratodontiformes; family Protopteridae; genus Protopterus; species Protopterus annectens. The sequence goes on along the minus strand of NC_056735.1, from coordinate 1,345,669,714 downwards.
GATGTGGGCCCATGTTGTACACCTCGGTCCCACCTTCATATTTCATTATTATTTTTTGTAGCTATGTTTGACTTTGTTAAAATTACTGATCACTGCCATGTATTAATTTGACACAGTGAACTTGTGCCACTTCTATGGGCTTTGTATAATGTAGGACATGTGCACAGGAGTTTCTGGCTAATGCTTGCAATGTATTATTGTTCTCGTTATACTTGTGTGTTACCCAATAAAGCTTTTTTCCCAACCATGTGCACAACCTGCTAAATTCATTTTGCTGTACTGTTACATTTTTGACCATATTATTACATGTCACTGGTATATGTCTGTGTATCAACATTGATTTCATGTACATTCCATTTATGCCACTGACAGACATACATACACATCTACATATAACATATACACATTCCATTACACATTTGTTTGGGTTGTGTCCACCTACTTGTATATGTAGCAGTGTTTGTTGTTCTGCAATACTTCTGTTTGGCACTGCTGTTCCTTGTTTACCTTTCACATATGGTTGTAAGCTTGGCTCTATCCTTTGGTGAAGTTATTTAGTATTGTTAAACCTGCATTTGCTCATCTTATATTTATTTTAATATACTCCCTTTCTTCTATCATGTCTGTCAGTATTGCTAAATGGTCTGACAAACCCACCACAACTGTATCTCAATCTACTACCCCTAAGCCTTCCGATAATACAAACGTTCCGAAGCTCCATCTCAAACAAATTTTTGTCGAAAATTTAACTTTCCACCGCCAAACTCTCTATAGTTTTTCTTCCTCCTCCATGCTGCTGGTTCCCTTAGGCTTCTTATTTGCCACTGTAGGAGCCCTCCAGCAATATCTAGCAACTCCAAACTATAGGGTAAGTTCTCTGATGTCATGGCCAAATTTCCCCTAGTAGTATAAATATCACCTCGGGTCTCCCCTGAAAAAAGGATAACAGCCTAAGTTGGACTAACCTACTCAACAAAAGAGAAACTTCAAGTTGTGAGAGAGCCTGAAATATTGTAGTCCATGTTTTTGACATAGTTTTGTGGACTTATTGGCCTCCCCTGGGAAAAAAAAAGAAATATAAGCAGAAGCGTTTGTCTAATGTATTCCCACATTACATTGCAGCTCAGGCAAGTCATGGCTGTTTTATGACTGCAGAACTGTTTTGAGAGTTTCTTTAAGCCCTTTTCCCTTACTTCTGAGCCCCTTACTATGCATTCTTGAATATGAGGGTTTACAAGTGGAATTATTTTCTGACTATTCATGCATAGGAGTGGGTGCTTCTCAGTATGTGAATTCATGGGGTAGCACTCTGGCAGGTAGTAGCTGAGTTATTCATTCCACATGGTTGGGCCACAGGATCCCAGATCCCAGCTGTTTTTTTTAGCGGGCAGGGGATGATGGTTGTGTATTGTTGGAGCTGAGTTAGTCCTGTAGTGATTTAGGAATGATTCAGACATTAGCATCAGTTAAGGTCACAGCTGTTGTTTACTTATTTACTTGACATTTGTTAACTATTTTGCTATACTTACAGGAATAACAGCATTATGTGCATTCTCATGGAAGTGCTGCCAGACACCTTAATGACTGAGGCTCATCTGGGACTGTCTTCTTCTTTCACATCATTAGAAGTACATCAGAAAGATAATCTTTCATCATAAAAAAGAAAGACAAAGTGAGAGAAAGAGAGAGAGAGAGAGAGAGAGAGAGAGAAAGAGAAAAAGATAATTGAGTCATGACTGTGGTTCAGTGAAGATGGAAAAATTTAGAACTTACTGACACAGGGAATGATCACACACATGACTCCATGGGGGGAATTTTAATAAAGCCTACATGGACTTATTTTCCATGTAGGCATAGTGGCACACTGCTTACATGAAAGTAAGTAGGTGTGTGATCCAGGAAACACAGCTGAGGGGTGTGCACAAGTGTGCCAACACAGAAGTGTCCGTGGCATGCAAATCACCTCATAAGCAGGTGAACTGCTTGCAAATGAGGGTGGTAGAGCAATCCAGCAAGCAGATAATCAGTCCTGCACACCCCGTGTTGGTGTCCAAAATGTACATGGAAATATTACGTGTACAGGATGTGAAACAGAGAACAGGGTCTCTAAAAGTGCAGTAAGAAGGTTAGAAATAGCACAGCAGACACATATATGTGCAAAACTATCCACTATATGTCCAAAACCTAATGGAAAATAATGTAAAATATTTTTATTTATTTATTTTTTTAATAGTCAGATGATGTTTGCTCCGCATGCCGCAGTGCACAAACATGCTGTTAAGAAATAAATAAATAAAAAGTGTAAAAATGTAAATTAGTACTATGTTACAGTAATGCATTATAGGACCCTACATGGAGTGTGTACAATAGTAGACTGTTGTGGTTGCTAAAGAGGCAGGGCCTAGAACCGTGTAGTTCCCAGGCTGTGTGCACGGATCTCTATGCAAATCAGCTGGGGTTGCTGTATAGCACAAATGGGTATCTGTGTCTGCAGATCCCATTTATGTAGGCAGAGAACCATGTTGGTGTCCAAAGAAGAGGTAGCCAACATCAAAAGAGGGTGTGTCCACATCCTTTCAAGCTCATTGGAGCATAGCAGTGCTTGCTTGCGTGGCACACTACTGTGCTCAGTAAAGGGGTGTGTACACTGGCTGCTAAGCTTTGTTTACCTTTGGGGCGTGTGTTTCAGTGTGTTTCCATATGTCTGCGTGATGCGCTAGTGTGGTGACTGTGACTTTCCATGGGGGCATGTACAATGACTACTGAGCATTGTTTACCTTTGTGGCGCATGTTTGCATGTGTGAGGAAGACTGTTAAAAATAAAAAATAAAAACTGGCTGAGAAAGGCAATGAGATCTAAATTACTGATGACCCCTGTTCCACTTGAACTAGGGCCAGTGACAGTCCTTAATGGTGTACTTGGCAGGTGGAATGCATCATAGGTAGCCAATCAGAAAGGCTGCACCTACAGCAGAGCATTATAGAGGTTGCATAAACCCTACAATCTGATTTTAGCCCCCCATACTCTGCACCACTAGAATACAGACTTGAGACTTTTAACTGAAGACATGCTAGGTGCTGCTGCAGGTCTGCTACATCTGTATGTGCTAGATGCTGAAATCAATGCTGCTGCTGTTGATAATAGGCTTAGACTGAGAAAGAGAAGAGAGTTCAGGCCTGCGTTAACCCTACTAGGAACTGCATGAGCTGGAGATTGTAGAACGCTACAGGGTGGACAGGGACATACTACAAGAACTCAGTGAGGTCTGCCACCCTCATCTCAGGCCCAGAGCCAACAGAGGGGAAGCCATCCCAGTGGAAACTAAGGTATGTGTAGCTCTTAGGATACTAGCTGTGGGTACATTCCAAAGACCAAATGGGGATATAATGGGGGTCTCACAGGCATTAGCATCCAGGGTACTCCACCAGTTCCTGGATGCCATCCTACCACATGCCAGTTAGCACATTTATTTTCCCCCTCACCCCTGAGGCAAGGGCCAGCAGTATGCAACACTTATACCCTACCCTGAGGTACTGGGTGTCATAGACTGCACTTGTGTACACATCAATGCACTACCTGGTGAGGAGGGTAGAATCTACATCAAACACAAGGGGTACCACTCCATCAACTGCCAGGTTGTGTGTAATGCCACAACATGATCATCAAAGGGAAGGGATACACAGTCCCTCCAATAGTGCCTGGGTCACTACAGCTACACTCACGGGGGACTCCAAGAAGGAAAACCCTGAGGTTGTCCCTGTAGACAAATGTAGGTGTGCCCAGTATACCCTGGCCTTGGCCAAGAGACAACGCATAGCATATGCACTGACAACCTAGGGCCCTAGGGGCTGACACCTTACTTTGATTCACATATGTATTAGTAAAAATGATGCCAGTCAGCCCACACAACCTGTACCTCACCATGTATTGGTTGTGGACTGCATGTATCAGACAAAGTCAGCCCCAAACCATAGGACTGTCAACTGCTGCATTTGCAAGGTAAGTCACATAGCTCCTCACCACTTGTAAGGGGTACTAAAACATGGTAGCATATGTATGGACCTGCTGCATGTATGCAAGGGAATATAATGGGCTACTGTTACTTGCAGAGATTTAACAGTCACTTGGGACAACATGTACTCTGTCCAATAGCATGTGTCCGATAATATTCACTGGGCTACATGTCTGCAAACCCCACTAAATTATTCAAGGGAGATGCCAAACAGTGGGGTCACAGAACAGTTGAACAACTGTGTATGCTAGCAGAGCATGGGCTGGTCGTCCCCCACCCCCAACTCATCAGTGTACCCATATAACTGCTGTAGCAGTATATTTGCAATGATATATCAGCAGATCACCCAATACCAGGGCTGCGACATAGAGACAGAACCTGGCCACACATTCTATGTCTCACGTAATATAGGGGTGACAATGTGTATGTCTGTAAGCTGTTACATGTGTGATGAATGATGCATCCCTGTCTGGCAGTCTGTGTGGCTCTGTAGGCTAGGGACATTAGCATGGGTGATGGTCTTGATCATTTGAATCTGGCAGTAACCACATATTTTGCAGTCATTAGGTGGTGTTCCCACAGACTGTAATAACCTCTCAATTTGTTACCGCAAGAAAGCTGGACAAAGCCAAAGTGAATGGGGGGACAAAGGGCCAAACCGACAGAAAGATAGTATCCGTGCTCTGAGTAACCTAGAAGGTGGCTATTATAACAGCAGTTTGCAAAAAGTCAGATTATCTGCAGGATGTTAAGGCCATCACTTAAATGTCTCAGTAGTTACAACAGTTCAGTGACTGCATTTTACAGTATAGTACTGGAAAACTACAAATGTATAAGGAACAGAGCAAACATATGGAGTGAAATGCTGGACATTCTGCAAAACATGTACAGGGAGAGATATGCAGACTGTCACCCTGTGTGTGGTGTTACATCATATACCCCAGTCACATCATACCTCTCAACCTCTTAGAGCAACAAACTGGCCAAAGCCATGAATAAAAGTGGGACAAAGGCCCACAAATAGGGACATGTTTGAAATATTGTTCTTACAAATGTAGAACATTGATAGAATAACAGGTCTTGCATTAGCAGGAATCTCCTGATGTGTATGGAGTCTAAAACTCAAATTCTGTCATTAATTCTTGACTTCAGCCTTCACTGATTTGCCACTAATTTGCCAGAAAACCACAATGGTCTGTAAAATGGACCAACAATAAGAGGCAAAATTCCAGACACTCTGTGAAGCTCTGTACAGTTGTGAGGAATGATTCACATATTAAGGTCATGCAAACAGCCGGGGAATGCCTTGGACAATATCAGGGAAGTGCAGTATTGTGGTAACAGGTGCAGCAGCCAATGGCCTGCAGCACACAATAATCCCAGACTGGAGTACAGGTAGCTCTGGCCTGGAGTCACCTTGTAAGTACTGATAGTCACACTGGGCATGGTCCTACACTTAGCTAACTTGAGCCCAAGTCTGTTGCCTCTACCATCCAAAGACCTGCTATGTGGAAACATGTCTGTACATACATACAGCTACATATACATATCTGTCTCTCCCTATCCCCTTCACATTTGATTAGTGTATCTATCAGTATGTGGCACACACACACACACACACACACATACATATATATATATATATATATATATATATATATATATATATATATATATAGCTATATAAAGTACAATGATACATAGACTCTCCACATATATTTACATAACACATTTACATAACATACACACACAACAACAGTTAAGGAGACATCCCTGTTATACACATTTATATAAATATGTGTGGGGATGTACAAATGTCCTCACCCCCCCCCAAATGCTGGGGTTATCTGCACTTACACATCATAACAGTTGTCCAATGGGATCAGACCAAGGCCATAACAGTACATAATCCACTTACCCACAGACCCCTGTGCATGCAGACTGTCACCCTGTACACAGACACAGGTATGCAGGTAGTGTAATGTACAATGGGTGCAATACACGCCTTGGACAGGCCATATTGTCCCTGGCCAAATGTCTGCCTATCAAACTGGAAAGAGCCACATATGGCCATACTGGTAACTGTACATGCATAGAAGGAATTTTACCTTGTATCCTACCCCTAGGACACTAGATGCAATCACAGTACCAAGCAGTATCACTCTGCAGGCCACACATGTAGGCCACTTTGCATACTCCACAAGTATTGTGCCTGCATCCACATGTACAACAGATACAACCTGTGGTGTATGCGATAAGTGCTGTGAGCTGTAGTGTGTAATACTAGATAGGTAGGGGCTCTAATCTCACATCATCCAACTTGTCTGTGTGTGCGTGGGTGCATGTAAATATATCCCCTTGCAGCACTACAGACATGACCATCTGGCCTGTTTCTGTGCAATGGTTATGCATTTTAAGACCCTGTGACTAGCTGCTGGCCTCTACATTGGCCCTATTTACAAGGCCTACTAATGCTATCCACCTTTTGTGTGCTGGCTGACATTCTAATATCAGATAAACTCCGTTGCACATGTGATAAGTAATGTGTAATAGTAGATAGGAGGGAGTTCTAATCTCACATCATCCAACTCTGTGTGTGTGTGTGTGTGTGTGTGTGTGTGTGTGTGTGTGTGTGTGTGTGTGTGTGTGTATTAATATATCCCCTCACAGCATTATGGATATGTCCATGTGAGCTATCTCCATACAATGGTATGCATTTTATGGCCCTGTGACTGGCTGCTGGCCTCTTAATTGCTTTCCTCTACAAGACCTGCTGATGTCATCCACCTTAAGAGCACTGGCTGACTATCTAATGTTAAATAAACTCCATGGTGCATGCAATAAGTACTGTGAGCTGTAGTGTGTAATAGTAGATAGGTAGGGGTTCTAATCTCACATCATCCAGCTGTATGTTTATAAATATATCCCCTTACAGGACTACAAACATGCCCATTTGGGTTATCTCTGTGCAATGGTTATGCATTTTATGGGCATGTGACTGGCTGCTGTTCTCTATGTTGTCTTCCTCCACATAAGCATAACTGCTCTCCACCACCTTCTAGATTTGTATGTTCAGAAAACCCAGGTGACACATATTGAGGGTAGCAGACCTTGTCACAAAGTATGAATGCATTATATCCTGACTGCCCCCATTGTCCTTGATACACTGTTATACACATATGACCTAGGGAGCCATGCATGTATACTGCCTTACCCTGCTGACAACAGATGTCTGCTGTGCTGCCACGCCATCCTGTGCTGCTGTATTGCCACCATGTGTCCATTGTTTAAACCCTCAGACATCTGGAACGGACACATATACAGGTCCATGACACACCTGTCATTCTGTAACTCTACAGCCAATCTAACATCATGCAACAAAGTTACACGAAGTTTGATGTGTATTCATGATACATGGCTGCATTCAATACTTGTAGTGGCCCACAAGTGGCATGGCAAAACAATATTGGACTACACAAGTACATGTAAGGTAATATATTCATCCTGTGCACATATTTCAATTTCCCTGCATCAGTGTCATGGATGGCAGGAATGTGGCACATGTATCAGCACATGCACAGGGTGTGTTATGTGGGTGCCAGAGGCCTAGGCTGTGCCAAACAGGTGACATCATGTATGTGAGTCAGGAAGGTATGCAGGTTAGATGGACCATGGAGAGGTGCAGTGTATGTCTGTTGGTGACCTGCATGCAACAGTGGTGTCTGAGTGTCTGCATGCACACCATCAAGTCTAATATTAGCCCTACATTTGTGTATCTTAGACAGCTGTGGACAGTACATGGTAGAGTTGACAGTTCACTGTCTCTGACCATGGACATGTGAACTGGCTCTGCCAACAGTAGCACTAGCACCACCATGGCCAGGGTCAGATGCTTTGCCAGTACCGGATGGTGACTGCAATATGCTGAGGCTGTGTCCCACATGAGATTGCCCAAAACCACATGCCCATGGCCTTCCATGTCATGATGTGGACAGCACACTTCCCTCTGTAGTGCTATAGGTACTGCCAATACAAGAACATGACTGTATATGGCCACATGGACTCCCAGCAGATGGTGTTGCTGACCTTTGTCCATGTGTCTGATGCCCAACTCCAACTAGATGCTCCAGCACAGACATTGTGTAGTCAAAGACAGACACTGTCTCAGCCCACTGTCTATCCACAACAGCAGGGAACCGATCCAGGGTTCCCCAGTGTGGTGGAGTAAATCATGGATATCTGTCCATGCTGCATCCATAACCCTAAGCATCCATGTGGTGTTGCATTCTGAACTTGCCTGTACCTCAATGATGGAGCAAAACATATGGTGAGTGACCCTTGATGTGACACCTGCAACAGGTGGTGGATAGACAGCAGTCCTCCTATGAGCACCCCTGTCAATCTGCCTGTGTGGGACCTAACCATCTCTCTGGCTATGGCCAGTTTCTACACTCATTGAAGCCATAGTTGTCACACTGCCCTGTTCAATGTCTCCAGCCTCTGACTTTCCATTATCTGTGGCCTCTGGGGACTGGATATGTGTGAGCATACTGACCGTGTGTGGTGACAATGAGGGCAGAAGAGGGATGTCAACCTCTGAGACAGATTCAACCACCAACAACCCCACCTGTGCCTCACTATGGCCACCATCTTTATCAGCATCCAATGAGACAATGTCATCAGGTTGTGAGGGGGACAGACTCCAACTTCCCCAGTCACCTGTGAGAAACAAAACAACAGCAGTACAGGACTATCTGCACTAATATGTATGGTAATTCACACAGACTCATACAGATGAGGATCCACAACTGCAGTATAAGTTCCACATCTTCACATCTCTGCTCCCATGCACAACAGACAAACACACAACAACATACAGAGACAAGTCAGGCCCATTATAACATGCACATCAGCTGCATCTAGTTAACATTGTCAGTACAATACACATGTAAGCTATGCAATATGACAGTGTATGTGATAGACCTAAACATAACAGCCAGTACACGTATATTGAGAATGATATGCCAGTAGTACTATTAATGCCTCAGGTATGTACTATGAGTGTGGGCCTTTGACCCTCCATTAATTATGGGTTTGTCCTAAGTTCCTGCTGTAGAAGGTTGACAGGTATGTTAGGCATAGCTCTCAGCCAAACAGGGACAAATGTCAAGACACAGGGACTTAGCCAGAGTACATCAGGTAATTCAAGGTCAGTTTTACAATGTTATAACTAATTATGTGAGACATGGGCAGAATGAAAGGAGATGAATTACAGTACATTTTTTGATGTTTCAGGGGTGTACACCCTCTCTTATTGTCACTATGCACTATGTGTACTCCACTAGCTTTCCTACAACAGTCAACCGTTGTAGGTGGGATTGACAGGGACAGAGCTGGGATGTGATTGAAATCAGGGACAGGTGAGAGGCATGCGTGTAGGTGTAGGACAGTAGAGTATCAATGACATGTCATCACCATAGATCTAAGATGAGCTTACTGCTGTAATCCCTATTTCCCATACCTCTATCATCCCACCTGCATCCTGTTATATGTAGAAGTCTATTACATACCTGATGGAGTGCAGTACTCCTTTATTGAACTTTGCTTCAAGTAATCTTTTGATAATGCACTCTGTGTGTGTAAGACTCATACAGACCTGTCCCCCATAACAAGCTGCTTGTCTTTATAAGGTACTGCTCAATAGCAGGTAATTGTCCCTGCAACACTCTGTGGCTCAGATGTGCTAATTGCAGCCAAAACAGCTGTATTGTACTATCATTTGCCAATGACACGCCACCACAGTGAAATATATCAGGTCTTCATGTAGGCCTTGGCCCCTGTCTTAGTTTATGAGATGGACATTACTGAGGTGTAGAGACTACAGCATCACAGAGGGCAGGTACAAACACTGTCCACTGTAGAGATTTATGACGTATGTCCACAGTTTTGCCTCACATGTGTTGTCAGTGTCCCATAGCATTTTGGTCATCTGACAGTGCACTGGCAAACATTGTGGGCTGAGGTCAGTAAGGGAAGCCACACATGTGTGTCACACTGTATACCTGTCAGACTATGCATACTACTGCAATAGCTCTTATTCTATCAACATGTTATCTTTGTAGGGGCAAACTGTTACACATGTCCCTACCTGTGGGCCTTTGCACCATGGCTGCCCATTAAGTATGGCTGTATCTGGAACCCTTGTGCTAGGGGGTTGGGAGGTATGGTAGGTTTGTAGCAGCTATCTTTATATACAGCTGTGTATGCTACAAGCTGCAGCTGCTGCTGCAGTGTACAACACATAGGGGGAAGTGTGAACACTTTGGTAGAAAGCAAACTGTATGTGTAACTGTGTAAGCCATGGCAGGCCTGTCATCATGGCAGAGCCAGGGCATGGGTATTCTATACAGTGCAATCAGGGCATGTGCTTAAGGTATGTCTACTATGCAACAGTGCAACTAACAGAGTAGTAGGTGGTATATAGTTAGGCTATATGGATATGTGCATGGTGTCCCTCCCTGCAGGCCTTTGTCTTGCAAAACTGAGTAGCAGTTAATTAAGTAGCAGTAACCTATGGGGACTATGCATGCATAACTTAGTCATTACTTGCTATATTCACAATAATGTAATTGAAGTGTGACACAACAATGGATTTGAACCCAGGACTGTGTGTGGCAAAATGTACTGCATGTAAGGCATTTAACAGACTGAGCTACTAAGTCTCTGCAAATGCATGTGTATTTGCAGGATATATGTACATATATACAGGCTGTGAAAAACATTTCCACAGCCATGAGTATGTATGTGGCTTTATATGGTTGAATTTCTACACCAGGGTCCCAGTTGTACATGTACTTCACCATTGTTGCCTTAGCAGGTGTCTTACCAGACGTTGCTGATAAAAGGGCACATATACCTGCTATCAAAGGCATCACGTACAGTCATTAGTGTGTCTTCATTATTATTTATTATTGCACCAGAGTCCAAGATACACTCTCAGTTTTCACATTAGTTTTTTTATTTCATTTAATTGCATAATGTCTATAAGTCGCAAGCAGTATATTTTGCTGGAAACACCTGTTTAATCTAGAGCTAGTGTAGTGTGGTGGGTTAGTGTAATGTGCTATAGTAAAGTGTGGCCTGGGTTTGACAGTTGGCAGAGGTGTTTATTTTCTACATGTAAGTAACACTGTCATAAACACATATAGACATTAAAGCTGTTTAAAGCTCATTTAAGCTAATTTTAACTGAGCTTAGTGAGGTGGTGTGAAGTGCCTCTCCTTGCAAACCTGCACTAAAAAATATAAAGAAAAAAGGGGTGATAGGAAAATGCTAAAATGGTGGCAAGCAGGGGCCGAAAAATATAAAAGGCAGGTAGGGATGTGCAGGATGGGTGTAGGGCAGAACCATAGCTATCTATTTCTTGTACATCAACAGCTATGCATTTTGATAGGTTTTGTAGATGAACTTGGACTCTCAAATGACAGAGACAGGGGTGAGGACAACATAAATGTGTTGTCAAGCCAATTGGACCAAATTAGTTATGTCCAGTGGACACGTGTGCAAAATGGAGAGCTCTATATGGGGCGATATGTTTTTTTGTGGGACAGGTGCCCATTTTTTTTTTTTTTTAAGGAGAGAGTGGAATGTTGGGAAAGGGACATAGGTACATGTGAGGAGGTAAGTTGGGTAGGAGAGGATGCAATAGCAGACAGACAAAACAAACAAGATAGCAGACAGGGGCAGTGTGTGACACATGTGGGATAAACACCTTGGATGGGAAGGGTGTTGTGGAATCAGAGTCACATGGGCCTCCAGACAGCAGCAGCATGACTGACATCCCCACCCTTGGGCAGTCAACACTGCACCTTCACTCCCCTGAAGTTGGCTGTGCTGGAGGCTAGGCGCCAGGGCCAGGCTGCCCCACCAGGTTGGCCAGTGTGCCCTCAATCTGGTGCAGGTAATGTTCATAGGTCTGATGAATGATTCTGCACACCATAATTGGCAGTTCCTGTTGGGTGACTGCAGCCCCTCCATCATGACTCCTAGGGGGATGATGGCCCCCATCCCCTGAGGCAGTTCCACCCAACACCACAGGTGGTGCAGGGGCAGTGGAAGGGGAACAACCAGCCTGGGTCCCAGATATGCTAGGACCCAGTGCCATGGCCAGTTGAGGCAAGGTAGATTGATCACTGAGAACTGGCCTACCCTGATGTGTTGTGGTGATGGAGGTATAGCAATATGTATAGGTTAGTTATGAACAAAACATAGTAATAACAGCATGCCAGAACAGTGGAAATAACCCAATTACATGTCAATGCATATTATGTGGAATACAACAATACATACCAGAAAAGTTAGTATGTTAACAGCATGCCAGTAACAGTTACAGCATAAGGCCAACAAAATAGGTAATTCAACAAGATATGTTAATACGTAACTATTATAATACATAACAATAATAATACACATGCTCAAAATACAGGTAATTGAACAAGATATACAAGATATATGAATAGTAAACCATAACCAATGGATTACAAGAACAATGAAATGAAGATAAGGGGTGAGGAGAGATAGTAAAACAGTCCATTATTACCATTATAAACTATTAATTGTCAGTAGTACTAATATCTACTCTATGGTTCTGTCCATTATTTATGTGTACAAGTCCCCTATAGCTGCTGTATTACATACATACCTCTCAAGCTATTCGCATGGGACAGTATGGGCCAAGCAGGAACAACTGTGGGTACATTACTGCACAGAACACTGGCATGTCAGGTGGACCTGTATAACTACCAAGGTGTACTGTGGGCTGATGTAGTGATACTTTACATTTTAGGTAATCATGCCAATGATAATCCCGTGACAGATGGGTTGTGCACTACTAATTACACTAGGTGACAGCGTGACACTTAGAGACATATGTGTACAGTACAGACCCTAAACAACTATCACGCCTTGCATGGCAGGCATGGTGATAGAACCCAATAGCAGTGACTGCAGAGGACATCTGCATGGAATGTATGAATCGGCTGCAGCAACTTTGAACAGACACTCCCGTCATATAGCCACAGCACTATTACACATTATTTTATTATTTATTTTGTTTTATTTTATTATTATGTATATTCATTCCCTTTTCTGTTATGCTGTGCTGTCACATTCTTGCTAATGATTTTAACAGTCTGTGACATCTAAACACACAATTATTTACTCATAATGTGGGCCACCACACCCATTTACCTGTAGTTCCAGTGGAGTGAGAATCTGTAAACATTACATGAACGATACTGTAATATTTATTACTACATAGTACTGGATTTGAACCCTGGTCTGTGTGTGGCAAAATGTATTACAGACTTAACACCACCACACTGCACAAACCCACTCAGCTATGCTTAAATATGACCTTTAAATAAAAAATTGCATCTGGTTTCTATTTTTAGATGTCTGGCAGGATTCTCAGTGCCACTTAGCATTGCTGCGCTCCACACCACACCTTGCAAACATGCTTTTTCAAAAAAAAAAAAAAAAAAAAAAAAATATATATATATATATATATATATAATATATAAAAAAATAAAAATAAAACAAATAAATAAACACTTACAACACTTAAATACACGGCTGACATTATACCATTGGACAGTGCAGGGAGTGTCTTACTCATCTGCAGACACAGTTGGCACTACACTCCCGAGTCCCTACACTGATTCTATAACCCTGTTCCACAGCTGTCCCTTGGCAACCCACCATGATTAATATGCATGATGTGCTGCGGAGGGGGAACCATGTACACAGACACAGTAACATTCCATGTAAGCTCTACACTTTGCCTACACAGAGTTTATTAAATCCTGGGGCATGATTATATGAACTATCCTATTCAAAAGGGATTAATGAGCAATTTATTTGTTTAGCAACACAATAGTATAGCTTGGGGTCTGCTGTAGCTATTGTGGCTGGCTAGGATAGTGATTTTTTAGTTTAGTGTTCTATTCCGGGAGGTCAAACAAAAAAGGCAAAACTCTTAGGTCATAATGCATGTGGGTAGTTAAAGGATAAGTGTATAGGATATTGTTAGTTTGAAGGTTTTATTTCTTGCTGGACATTTACGGATTTATTTTCATATTAGGTTTTCAAGGTTTGTTGGTTGTAGGTTTTTTCAGGATGGACCACACAATTAATTAAGGGGCATACTGGGAGTTTGCCTTATTGATGATGATGATGTGTGTGTGTGTGTGTGTGTGTGTGTGTGTGTGTGTGTGTGTGTGTGTGTGTGTGTGTGTGTGTGTGTGTGTGTGTGTGTGTGTGTGTGTGTGTGTGTGTGTGTGTGTGTGTGTGTGTGTGTGTGTGTGTGTGTGTGTGTGTGTGTGTGCTTTTAGCTTCTACGGTCCACTGCCTTTCTTCTTTATGTCTTTACAGCCACGGATAGCAGCATGGTCCATCGGTTAAAGGCATTCATTTAGCCAAAGGGAGGAACATTGTTTGGCAACATCTGACTAAATCAGTATTTGACAAAACATTTTTGATGGATGGGTCAAGAAATCTGTTTCATGCCAGGCAGTTATATACATCTATTAAGAGATTTCCAAGACAACTACTCAAGCACATATGTATCAAGTTAGAAATTTTAATCCAAATGTTCAAAAATACAGAAGTTTACAAACAATTCTGAAATGCCCAGAAGACACCAATGTGCATAACTTTCAATATTAACACAGTATTCTTGCCAAGCACAACTCTCCACATCCACCATATAGAATATATAACACACAAATCTCATTGCCCTAATCCTAACTCTAAACTTATAAAAATAAAAAAGAAAGTACTAAAGCATCTGTAGCACACACACTGTTTACTTCTCATTTAGCGCTTTCATCCAAAAGGTATATTGACTTCTTCAGAATAACATAAAATGACAAAAAGCCAGGCTAAATACAGTTAAAAAGTCATGTGGCTGACTCAACTAAAAAACAAGTCTAGGTCACTAACGAGGGGTTGGAACAGTTCTTCAAGTATATAAATGAATCCACAGAGTTTTTGAGGTTTACCATGGCAATTGACACTGAATGTGCCAACTTTCTAGATGTTAGTATTAAAAAGAACAGGGAGAGTAATAAGTCTGAGTCAACACTCTATAGGAAGCTGACTTACTCGAACTCTCTCCTGCGCTTTGATAGTTAGCACCCTCTTCATCAGAAGAGGTCATTAGTGAAGGACCAATGCATAAGGCTGGCCCGTATGGTTAGTGAAGATAGCTGTTTTATATCAGAATGTGATAAACTTTGCGAGATGTTGTGTAAAAGGGGTTACCCTAGAGATTTTCTTTCTAGTATTTTTACAGAGGTTCAAAGGAAGAGAACTGACGGGACTTATATACCCCTACTTGGTACACTACAAAACCAAGTAGTAATAAAACCACCAAATCATGAAAATGGCACCAATTTTAATAAGGCTCTTATTATTCCATATTGTTTGCAATTCAGTGATATAAGTGTAATCATACACAAAAATTGGGCCATTTTTGGTGGTTAGCAAGACATTATTGATAAGGTAGGGGAAAAACCTATTGTAGTTTACCAGAAAGATGTATGCATCAAAACGATGTTGGAAAGAACAGTGTATGAAGCTACCAGTGGTAAAATAATGAATGTGGTCATTGTATGCAATGTAAAAATATTTTGGAAGGTAAAGAAGTAGACATTTGGGGTTATGGCACTGTGAATTTATAAAGGAAATATAACTGTAACAGCAAGGGGCTGATTTACATGGCAAAGTGCCAACAATGTAAAGGATTCTACATTAGGAAAACTGTTAGACACTTAAAAAACAGGATGTATCAACATTTTTATGACATTGCAAAAAAAGATGAACACAATGCTTTATATAGGCATACTAAGGAATATCCAAATCACACTTTTAAATTCATTGTCATTGACAGTGTCCAAGAGAGACCTAGAGGTGGACCTATAGATCTGTATTTAGAGTACCAGGAGTTAAGTGGCAGCTTAGATGTAATGCTGCTAACAAACCTGGGCTTAATGAGACTGTATCCTTGTCTTGTTACCTTAAGCTAAAATCAATGTTTGCTATTTAGTTTAGCATTTTTTAATTACACTTTAAATCTGCTTTATGGTTGAAAACATTTTTTAAGGTAAAGTGTCAAAAGTTTAAAAAGTTATTAAGCATTTTATATATGGTATCTTTAAGGAGAAAAGGTTAATTATGACCTAGCCTTGTTTTTCAATTGAGTCAGTCATGTGACTTTTTAATTGTATTTAAGCTGTTTGTTTGTCATTGTGTGTTATTCTGAAGAAGTCCATATACTTTTTGGGTGAAAGCGCTAAATGAGAAATAAACAGTGTATGTCTGCTACAGGTGCTTCTGGTACTTTCTTTTTTATTGTTATTAGTTGGTTTATGTATTTGTTTTCTAACTCTAAATTTAAATGCACCCAGATCTTAACCCAACCATAAACCAGACTCTTATCTTAATCATAACAATATTCCAAAAATAAAACTTCACTAGCAGTTTTCAATCCAACCCCTCTTTTAATACTAAGTTACTGAATTCTGGGAATATTATACCATTGATATTCAACCAGTTGGCAAGTCATATAGTGTATTTGCATCAATAAATATTGCACAATAGTTTTTACCCCATTGCTGTAGAACAAATGTCACATGAAGAAAATAATATACTAGCAAGCACAGAGCACTTAAAAAATAGTCATATAAAGGAAGCCCTGTAAGAAGGAAAACATCATGCAGTTGAAGGCATAATGGCTACCAAGGGTTGCTGATGGACCAGAGCGTCATATCAGGCATGTCTGACTTAGATTTCTATCAAAATTTGTATAGAAAGGTTTTTGGTTATGGATCCTGAGTCTGCCTTCCGATTGTCAACTGCTGATCACATCTTCTAACAACTTGCACCCAGCTCAGCTATCATTTTTGCCCCATCCTAGTAGTGGCTCTAATCTGTTGTTGTGAGGAAGATTAGTTTCTCCTGAGCTGTAGGATGATTTTAAATACTGCTCTTGTGAGTGGTCATTGTGTAAAACTGATGGGATAGCTGTCTTACTCTCCTGTGTTGCTGCATAAGCAATCTCCTACTAGTGAAGTATGCCACACTTGTTATTTTATTTTTATCAGCTTATGCAACATCCCTTTGCAATAGAAATCCATTGTTCTGGGGGAGACTCATTCTTCCTGAGCTGCAGAAGGATTTAAGGCACTACTCTAGCAATAATTATCTTACTATATGATAAGTGTGATTAGCAGAACTAGTGTATTATAGTAGATGAATGGCATTGTTAAATTTTTAAAAACCTTTTATTAGTAAGAACAACTTGTATGCATTGGCTTAGTATTTATGATCTTTGATACTCTGAACAGCTTAAAGAAGACTTTAAAAATGTAGAGTTAGCAGTGTCACAAAATGTATTCCAACCAATGATACTGTCAAACCAACTCCAGTTTCTGATTTTATTTCCAGTCTTGCAGGTATTTTCAGAAAAATTCATTTAGTCCTGTGGATATTTTAGTACAGAGAAGTGAGTGTTAAATTATAGTTCACTCGAAAATGGAGTACCTCAATAATTATGCACTGCACGTTTGACTGAAGAATATTTTTTTATAAAATGTAATATTTTTACTATTTTAAGTCATCAGGTTGCAGTAATTAGGGTGATAGTTTCAATTGTGAAAAATCAAGGGGCTTGGATTGTATTGTGGATAGCAAGTGAAGCAGAAACAGCTTCACTTGTCATTGTTCTGCTGCCACAACACTGAGAGCTGTGACAGTATTTGTAAGAGAATGGGCTGACAAGTAAGTTCACATGAGGAAATCATTACCAGCAAGTGACTAAGGTGAGATCACTTCAAGGGTGTAACCAGGCATATTCTGTGTACTCAAATGAGTACAGTCTGAGCATGTCTCTGGAAATGCTATGGCTCTAACAGCACAGACTGTTTAGAACGTCTAAACTAGTGTCTATTGTATGGAACTATACCAACATGCTTAAATGATAGGAATGCATATCTTAAAATAGTTTTATGGTTATATGTGGGAACAGTGAAAATAGTGTACTCCATTCTGAAGTGTAAAAGGGCATTTGGGGGCTGAGTACATTTTTAAATAATAGGTGGATGGTAGGGGCAGCATTATTAGGTTTGAGTACAAAATATAAATGTTTGGCTACACTCCTGAATCACTGTGTTAGAAAAAAATAAGGGAAGGAACTCTGAGAGTAACGTGGGTCATACCACAGCAAAGTATAAGGAAGAAGGAACTGAAGAAAGATGTGGGGGAGTTTTTAAGATATTAATACAGGAAATGGAGTGATTCCTACAGGCATGTATTGAGAGTAGGATTACAATCACAGGGCATGAAGTGGTAAGGATTTTAAATTATTTTGTGTCATCACACTCTAGCAGTAATTGGAAGATGAAATGCATGCAAGAGATGAGGACAGCTATAATGTTTTTGAACTAGACATCCAAGAAAAGACATGAAGTGTGAAAGAAGGTTTACAGAGTAGAGGGATGTGAAACTATGGGCAAAGAAAGAGCAGGCTGAAACACCAAATAAATCAAAGTTGTGTAGGAGACCAAAGTATGATGAAAGAATGACATCCAAGAAGCCAGTAAAATAGGAGCTTCTGCCCATGGTATATCAAACCCAATAAATAGGCAAGCATACATAAGCTTTAGAGATTCAAAAACTGGAGAAAATGCTGGAGTAAAATAGCTAATACCCAACAAACCTCAGGGTAACCTGGATGTATACAGGAAATAAACCAAAGTTCAAAAAATTTTAGACAGTCCAAAACTATTTATTGCAAAATACCTTGAGCGCTTTCATCACTTGCCGCGGAACTTCATAGAATGTACATAGATAAAATAACAGAGTTTAAATAGCAGTATTCAAAGGCACACGACAAAAACAACAAATCCTAACCTGCAGTTAATCAACTATGAAACTAATCTGATTAACATAATTAAATAAAACCACAATAAAAATGCACATACATAAAAACATTAAGAATATATAAAAATGTAACTAAAAAAACGTTATTCCACAGCAATGATAATAAAACAAGTCATAATAAAAACAACCTCCCCCTATAACTTGGAAGCTCTTAGCTCTAATTTACTGCTAATGGACAACATACCATTTAAACCAGGGAGTGAGTTAGCTTCCAAGCGCAGTTTCCATAGCAACTCTATGTATTCAAGTCTTTGCTCCCAAGCACCAGCTCGAATATCAGAAATAACTTGTTCAAATAGGAAAACAAAAACATTTTGTTATTTAAACGTTTACTTATACTTGAATAAAGCATTATTATCATTAGAGTTATTTATATCATAATAATGTTCATAGATATGCTTCTTTAAAGTCCATTCGGGTTTGCCCATGTAAAAACAGTCACAATAATCACAGAAGGCGAAGTACATAACTTTGGTGGAATTACAATCACATCTATAAGACAGTTTAAACTCATAATCAATACTTGTGAGTTTCAAATTATCACTTAAGTATATCAATTTACACTGTGCACACATTGTATTTTGACATGCCTCTCATGACAAAACTAGAGGTAGGTAATGGCACAATTAGCAGCTGATTCAAACTTTTCTTTGAAATTAAAATGCCTCTTATACACAAAATCTGGTGCTTCACCCAATATCCTTCCAATAGTTTCATCACTAGTAATAACTTTCTAGTTATTAATCGTAACTTGCTTTATCAAAGTAATAGATGAGCATACTTAATAATTATGGTATGATCAAAAGTATTTATATTCATTTCCTTCCAGCCAACCAGGTTGGTCTGGGGACCATACCTAACAAAGGAAAAAACTATCATGAAGTTTTGTACAAACTTCCTCTTTAATCTCATTAAGAAGCTTCTCTTAACTAACATCTCTATGAGTTTATTTATCTCTAAAAGAAACTGTTCATCACAAGAAACTATTCTTGAAATACAGACCATCTAGTCCTTAATCAAACTTTTCTTCTGGGTGGGATGGGGGGTTGCTTTTATAATGTAATAATGCATTGGAATAAGTTAGCTTCCTATATAAAAGAGAAGTAAAACACTAGCTTGTGTTGTCCTTAACCAATGTGATATCGAAATAATTCATCTTCTCTAAGGAATAGGAAAAAGTAAATTGTAGAAATGTAGTAGTTGCATTTTAAATATTAGTAAATTGTTGCAATTCTAACACAATTCCTTTCCAGATAAGGAGAATATCACCAAGAAACTGAAAATAAGTAACAACTAACTGCATAAAATCAGACACAAAACCATAATTCCTTTCTCAGCACCAAAGGACCATATTAGCATAAAGGGAGGCACATCCCACCCCCATAGCCACACCTGAGAGCTGTTTAAAATATTCACCCTCATAAAATAAAAAAATATTATACAATACAACCTCCATAAAGTCCACTAGAATATAAACGTGGCTGTTTGATATCTCTGTACAAACCAAACAAGCCTCCCCAAACCACTCAAGATCAACAGAGTGAGGTATACAGGAGAAAAGGTTAACAACATCTATTGTGACCAATAACCAGCACTCACAATAACAATTCTTGCTTTAAGGATCTTAACAAATTCCAGGAATCATGTAGAATATAGCTAAATTTTTTGGAAAACATTTTCAAAAGTCTGTCTATATATAGTGCTAATGGATGAGTTTTAGAGTCCACCACTGAGACTGTAGGGCATAAAGGTGGATCATCTACATTTTTATGGACTTTTGGGATGCCAAAGATGACCAGTATCACTGGTCATTCTACATTCAAAAATCTATGGAGAGTGTGTTCAATGGCACCCTGATGCAAAAGGTCCTTTAAGAGTAAGTTAGTTCTATGGGGAGCAATATCATTCCGGAGATCCTATCATGCTGAACATTGTTGTTAAGTAATATATACATTCTGACCAAGTAATCAATAGAATCCATAATCACCACTCCCCCACCTTTATCAATTTTCATGATTCTTATATCATGGTCATTCATGAGTTCCTTCATTAATAAATTTTCATCTTTATTTAAATTATAAGCCCCTTTAGTGTATAAATACTGAACCCAAGATCTCAAACCCTTTTCATGTTGTCTTTCATATGCCTGTAAGGTAGGGTGAAGTGGACGATTAAAAGTACTGGCTCTGCTAAAGCATTTATCATGCATTTGCAAATTAGATAAGTCTTGAAACAAGACTTTAAGATTTAAATTTCTAGTGAACAATTTTAAGTCTACTAATAAATCAACAATATCGTATCTAAAAGTAGGAACAAAGGTAAATCCTTTCATAAATAAATCAAAATGCTTTTGCTCAGTCTCCAAATGACTGTAATTAAATATCTTGAAATCTTTATAAGTTAAAACTATTGATTGTTCAGAAGCAGTAGAAAAAGCGCACAGATGGCAAAAATCTTCAGTTTCAGGAAAAAAAAACAGACGGAAAAGTATCTACATTTAATGTCTGGTATTCCTGGTTCAATATTTTTTGCAATAATGCTGACCCCGAGAATAGTGGTGGGATGTCCATACCTGACGACTGTCTTGCTGATAATTCTTCTGGCTGGATAGCCTTTCTGACCTTTGAAGAGGGGAAAATCTTCATGGTTGCCTATGCTTTGTACCTGCTCATGAACATAATCCACAGTGGAAACCCCTGAGCAAGGTGATCTGATCTCTGATTAGTGACATTTTTATCATAAGGTATAGGTTAAGCTGTGCCCTTGGCATAAGCTAAATCATCCCTTAACAGTTCCTTATCTTTGACCTTCTTGAAATATTGGTTAACCTTACGAAAAATGTCACTATACTGAAGGTGATGAAATTCAAACAACAAATCACGCTTGAGAGCCATGTCAAATGTGTGAATATTTTTAGAGAGCTTAAGCAACTCTTTCTCATTGAATTTAATAAAAATTTCCACAATAGTAAGGCTACATTATCAAAGGCTGTCAGTAACGCGGTTAAAAGCTTGTTGTTCCCCACCTAGTCCATTGAGAAACTTCCAAAGTCTAAGGCATTTGGGGACATGCTTTCTGCTTAGACATTCAGCTAAGTATAAATTGTCAAGTTGCAGTGACTTATATTAAAAAAGCTTTTTATCTAATAGTGCCATCAACTCTTTAAATGAAGCACTTACTGTTGGTAGACCGGAAATTCTATTGAAACACTCGGGCACCAAGTCCAACGAAGCCGTGATGTCCAAATCATTAAAAGAAGCTCCAACAACTCTATTACAATTAACTTCAATGGCATTAGGTGCTTGTCGGGCCACATCATTTGACAATGGAAATCATTCATCCAGAATAATATTGTTGCTTAGAGGTGGAACAAACTGCGGAATCCTTTAGAGATTGATGAAGTAATTTATAATGATAAAACAAGTAGAACTTACTACAACTGTGCATGAGTATTAAGAATCTTTAGAACAGGAAGAAAAATGAAAACAAAACAATGAATGCCATGATACAGAAAAATAAAACAGAAAATGGAAAGCAGTTCTTCCATTTAACATGTAGATTCTTCACATATCATGAAAAGTCATAGAACCAAAACTGGGGAAAAACTGCTTTGGGTCATGCTAGCAGATTGCAGGACCAAGTACAAAACGAAAATGCCACACAGCCCAAATCTTCTATATTAATGCAGACTGCAGGCTGAAGTACAAAATGAAAACACCATACAGCCAAGATCTTCTTGTAGCTTAAGAAAGCAGGATCAAACATAAAGACACTCCAATATTGGAGTCCAAATCACCACTCCTTACATCAAATGCAAACCAGGCAACATGTGTATAATGTAAAGACTTTATTAAAACAATGCAAAAATAACTAACTAAGCACTTTCATCCTTCAGTGTTAATGGGACTTCATCAGAGTTAAAACCTGAAAGTACTAAGTGCTCCTATATATAACAAAAACTCCTCTCTTAAGGTGCATCCTCACCTGTTCCAAGTCATTATGTGTTTAATACACGCCTCCTAACCTCCAAGCTCAGTTTACTCTTGCAAATTATAGTGCTGATTTTGATGTATCATACAGATGAGCTAAAATATACTAAAAAGATTAAACTTTTCAGATCAGCTTTAAAAAAGATGGAATGTTCCTGTGATCTGTATATGTAATTTAGTTATATAGAATGGAACAATTTGTTTTCTCTGAAATTAAAGTTAGTTAGTTAGTAGTCTGTAATTAAAGTTAGTGAAGGGTAATATGATTGACTTTTTATGAAAGATGAAATGCTCTGTGAGAAAGTCAGCCAATAATTGCATCTCTGATTCTGAGTAGTGACTAAATTATGCATCTAGCTCTCCAATTACAACTTGAAAGATTGTTTAGCTTGCTTTCTTTGGTAGAGAGGACTCATACAGTCAGATCAAAAGGGTTGCTGTGGTCAATTTACTCTTTTTTTGTTCATGAAGCCTGATCCCTCTCTGGCATTTTCATTTCTGATAAATTAATTGGTTTCTAATAGTCTATGTAGTCATGACCAGATTTAGGTAAAATGGAATCCTAGGCAAAGGACTCTATAGGTTCATAGGTGTGTACTAGGCCAACAGCCCTGGAGCCTTTGCAAGCCTAGCCCATAGAAGTGCCCTGGCATCATGCCGCCATTAGTTCTTGGTGCCTCGATCAAGTAGAGCCACTGGAGTAATCCCCAGGGTGAACTTTCTATTACCCATCCACTCATCAAGATTTCTCTTGAAAAGGGTCAGTGAGGTGCTCTGCTTGACATGTATGGGAAGTCTATTCCAGAGCATGGTCAGTCTCTGGGTTATGAACCTGTCCTGCCAGCATGTTCTGTTGATTGTGGTAATGAGATTGAGGTCCCTGGAGTGTGTGGTGTGGAGGGATTGGGATTTCTTTAGGTGTAACATTTCTAACAGGGCTGGGTCAGACATGGCTTTGTAAGTCAAGCAGAGATCACCTCTTAATAGACAATATGAGACAGAGAAAAGCTAGAGTTTTTTGAGTCTGTCCATGTAGGGCATGTGTTTAAGGCCTAGGATCCTCTTTGTGAGGTACTTTTGTGGCCTTTCCAGCTGTTGCAGATGATTGGTCTAATGAGGGAAGAGTAGGTAGAGATGATAGCCTCTTTCTTCCTGGATGCAAAACCCTTGGTAATGAGATGTGCCACACAGAAGGACAGAGTGGCAATGTGGTGGTCGAAGGAGAGGTTGCTGTCAACCTGTGTCCCCAGATCTCTTATAATGCCTTCAGTGTTCAGTGGGCTACCATCAGTGTGGTAATTAGTGGGAGCTGAGTTTTTCACAAAGGGAATGGTGATGCATTATTTGGCATTAAGCTTAAGGCCATGGTTTCGACACCAGTCGTTGGTCTCAGTGAGGCCTTTCTGTAGGATGTCTACATCACTTGAGGAGTTAATAATGGCTCCCAGCTTGCAATTGTCATCAGACTTGGACAGCCAGAGTCCTTCCGTGTGAGCCTGGACTTCTGAGAAGTACATGCCAAACAGGAGAGGAGCCAGGACCGATCTCTGTGGGACTCCACTCGTGACTGGTCGGCAGTCTGACTTGGAGTCTGCTACTTTCACATTGTGGGTTCTATTTGTGAGCCAATTTGCAACCCACCTAGTGACATATGGATTGATGCCTAGTTTGGTGAGTCTATCAATAATTCCTGAGTGGGGAATGGTATCAAATGCCTTGGCCAGATCAAAGTAGGCTGTATGAACTGCCTTGCCCTCATCCACAGCTCTGGTGACTGACTCAAAGAAATCAACCAGATTGAGCAGGCATGATCTACCCTTCACAAAACCAAATTGTGTGGGATCCAGAGTTTGCAGATTCCATATATCCTTGTTAATTAGTTCCATGATGATGCGCTCCATAGCCTTGCATATCAGACTCATCAGGCTAATGGGGCAATAATTCACAGGGTCTGTAGTCGCTCCCCCTTTATGGAGAGGGATGACTGTAGCAGTGTGCCATTCTGTAGGGACAAAGCCTGAGGTGAGGCTGTGACTGAACTGGACACACAGGTGTGGTGCCAGTTCACTTTGTAGTTCACGTAGAACACAGCCAGGGATATTGTCGGGTCCCATGGAAGCTGTATTCTTGGCCTTGGACAATGCAGCTTTAACCTGTGCTCCAGTAATGCTGGGTGCCTGGCATTCTTCTGGTACTGTGATTGGTCCTTTGGGGGGGGGGTAAAGTTGGCACTGAATCTGTCGGCCAGTATGTTGGCAATATCTGTTGGCTCAGTATAGGAGGCAACATTGTGCAGTAACTCAGAGCAAATCTAGGTATTGCCATAGGGATTATTGATATAACTGTAGAAGGCTTTGTGGTTGTTTTTAGTGTCTGCCGCAATTCTGCCTTCGTAGCTAGCTTTAGAGGTTTTGATGAGGGATCTCAACTTTTTGTTGAGGATAATAAGGGTGTTTTTCCAGTCTTGGGACTTCATCTTTTTCTGCAACAGTTTCTTCCTTCTGTTGTAGAGTTTGTTAATGGCAGGGAACCATCAGATTGGCTTTCTTTTTTTGGAGGAGAGTGTCTTGGTTCTGTTGGGTATGGCTAGTTCCATGCATTTATGTACGTGTTCGTACAGTGCACTGGTGTTTGATTCGGAGGTCATGCACCTATTTTCCATTTGCATGGGTGCCGTGAATTTAGCCACCTCTGTTTGTAGGAGCCCAAAGTTAGCTTTGGAGAAGTTTTTCATGGTGGTTACCTTTGTTGCTGCTGTGGGTGAGATGTGGATTTCCATGGTAATTAGTTTGTAGAAGGTCCTTTAAGAGTAAGTTAGTTCTATGGGGAGCAATATCATTCCGGAGATCCTATCATGCTGAACATTGTTGTTAAGTAATATATACATTCTGACCAAGTAATCAATAGAATCCATAATCACCACTCCCCCACCTTTATCAATTTTCATGATTCTTATATCATGGTCATTCATGAGTTCCCTCATTAATAAATTTTCATCTTTATTTAAATTATAAGCGCCTTTAGTGTATAAATACTGAACCCAAGATCTCAAACCCTTTTCATGTTGTCTTTCATATGCCTGTAAGGTAGGGTGAAGTGGACGATTAAAAGTACTGGTTCTGCTAAAGCATTTATCATGCATTTGCAAATTAGATAAGTCTTGAAACAAGACTTTAAGATTTAAATTTCTAGTGAACAATTTTAAGTCTACTAATAAATAAACAATATCTTATCTAAAAGTAGGAACAAAGGTAAATCCTTTCATAAATAAATCAAAATGCTTTTGCTCAGTCTCCAAATGACTGTAATTAAATATCTTGAAATCTTTATAAGTTAAAACTATTGATTGTTCAGAAGCAGTAGAAAAAGCACACAGATGGCAAAAATCTTCAGTTTCCGGAAAAAAAAACAGACGGAAAAGTATCTACATTTAATGTCTGGTATTCCTGGTTCAATATTTTTTGCAATAATGCTGACCCCGAGAATAGTGGTGGGATGTCCATACCTGACGACTGTCTTGCTGATAATTCTTCTGGCTGGATAGCCTTTCTGACCTTTGAAGAGGGGAAAATCTTCATGGTTGCCTATGCTTTGTACCTGCTCATGAACATAATCTACAGTGGAAACCCCTGAGCAAGGTGATCTGATCTCTGATTAGTGACATTTTTATCATAAGGTATAGGATAAGCTGTGCCCTTGGCATAAGCTAAATCATCCCTTAACAGTTCCTTATCTTTGACCTTCTTGAAATATTGGTTAACCTTACGAAAAATGTCACTATACTGAAGGTGATGAAATTCAAACAACAAATCACGCTTGAGAGCCATGTCAAGTGTGTGAATATCTTTAGAGAGCTTAAGCAACTCTTTCTCATTGAATTTAATCAAAATTTCCTCAATAGTAAGGCTACATTATCAAAGGCTGTCAGTAACGCGGTTAAAAGCTTGTTGTTCCCCACCTAGTCCATTGAGAAACTTCCAAAGTCTAAGGCATTTGGGGACATGCTTTCTGCTTAGACATTCAGCTAAGTATAAATTGTCAAGTTGCAGTGACTTATATTAAAAAAGCTTTTTATCTAATAGTGCCATCAACTCTTTAAATGAAGCACTTACTGTTGGTAGACCAGAAATTCTATTGAAACACTCGGGCACCAAGTTCAACCAAGCCGTGATGTCCAAATCATTAAAAGAAGCTCCAACAACTCTATTACAATTAACTTCAATGGCATTAGGTGCTTGTCGGGCCACACCATTTGACAACGGAAATCATTCATCCAGAATAATATTGTTGCTTAGAGGTGGAACAAACTGCAGAATCCTTTACAGATTGATGAAGTAATTTATAATGATAAAACAAGTAGAACTTACTAAAACTGCATGAGTATTAAGAATCTTTAGAACAGGAAGAAAAATGAAAACAAAACAATGAATGCCATGATACAGAAAAATAAAACAGAAAATGGAAAGCAGTTCTTCCATTTAACATGTAGATTCTTCACATATCATGAAAAGTCATAGAACCAAAACTGGGGAAAAACTGCTTTGGGTCATGCTAGCAGATTGCAGGACCAAGTACAAAACGAAAATGCCACACAGCCCAAATCTTCTATATTAATGCAGACTGCAGGCTCAAGTACAAAATGAAAACACCATACAGCCAAGATCTTCTTGTAGCTTAAGAAAGCAGGATCAAACATAAAGACACTCCAATATTGGAGTCCAAATCATCACTCCTTACATCAAATGCAAACCAGGCAACATGTGTATAATGTAAAGACTTTATTAAAACAATGCAAAAATAACTAACTAAGCACTTTCATCCTTCAGTGTTAATGGGACTTCATCAGAGTTAAAACCTGAAAGCACTAAGTGCTCCTATATATAACAAAAACTCCTCTCTTAAGGTGCATCCTCATCTGTTCCAAATCATTATGTGTTTAATACATGCCTCCTAACCTCCAAGCTCAGTTTACTCTTGCAAATTATAGTGCTGATTTTGATGTATCATACAGATGAGCTAAAATATACTAAAAAGATTAAACTTTTCAGATCAGCTTTAAAAAAGATGGAATGTTCCTGTGATCTGTATATGTAATTTAGTTATATAGAATGGAACAATTTGTTTTCTCTGAAATTAAAGTTAGTTAGTTAGTAGTCTGTAATTAAAGTTAGTGAAGGGTAATATGATTGACTTTTTATGAAAGATGAAATGCTCTGTGAGAAAGTCAGCCAATAATTGCATCTCTGATTCTGAGTAGTGACTAAATTATGCATCTAGCTCTCCAATTACAACTTGAGTGATTGTTTAGTTTGCTTTCTTTGGTAGAGAGGTCTCATACAGTCAGATCTTAGTTTGCTTTCTTTGGTAGAGAGGTCTCATACAGTCAGACCAAAAGGGTTGCTGTGGTCAATTTACTCTTTTTTTTGTTCATGAAGCCTGATCCCTCTCTGACATTTTCATTTCTGATAAATTAATTGGTTTCTAATAGTCTATGTAGTCATGACCAGATTTAGGTAAAATGGAATCCTAGGCAAAGGACTCTATAGGTTCATAGGTGTGTACTAGGCCAACAGCCCTGGAGCCTTTGCAAGGTTAGCCCATAGAAGTGCCCTGGCATCATGCCGCCATTAGTTCTTGGTGCCTCAATCACGTAGAGCCACTGGAGTAATCCCCAGGGTGAACTTTCTATTACCCATCCCCTCATCAAGATTTCTCTTGAAAAGGGTCAGTGAGGTGCTCTGCTTGACATGTATGGGAAGTCTATTCCAGATCATGGTCAGTCTGTGGGTTATGAACCTGCCCCTCCAGCATGTTCTGTTGATTGTGGTAATGAGATTGAGGTCCCTGGCGTGTGTGGTGTGGAGGGATTGGGATTTCTTTAGGTGTAACATTTCTAACAGGGCTGGGTCAGACATGGCTTTGTAAGTCAAGCAGAGATCACCTCTTAATAGACAATATGAGATAGAGAAAAGCTAGAGTTTTTTGAATCTGTCCATGTAGGGCATGTGTTTAAGGCCTAGGATCCTCTTTGTGAGGTACTTTTGTGGCCTTTCCAGCTGTTGCAGATGATTGGTCTAATGAGGGAAGAGTAGAGAGAGATGATAGCCTCTTTCTTCCTGGATGCAAAACCCTTGGTAATGAGATGTGCCACACAGAAGGACAGAGTGGCAATGTGGTGATCGAAGGAGAGGTTGCTGTCAACCTGTGTCCCCAGATCTCTTATAATGCCTGCAGTGTTCAGTGGGCTACCATCAATGTGGTAATTAGTGGGAGCTGAGTTTTTCACAAAGGGAATGGCGACGCATTATTTGGCATTAAGCTTAAGGCCATGGTTTCGACACCAGTCGTTGGTCTCAGTGAGGCCTTTCTGTAGGATGTCTACATCACTTGAGGAGTTAATAATGGCTCCCAGCTTGCAATTGTCATCAAACTTGGACAGCCAGAGTCCTTCCGTGTTAGCCTGGACTTCTGAGAAGTACATGCCAAACAGGAGAGGACCCAGGACCGATCTCTGTGGGACTCCACTCGTGACTGGTCGGCAGTCTGACTTGGAGTCTGCTACTTTCACACTGTGGGTTCTATTTGTGAGCCAATTTGCAACCCACCTAGTGATATATGGGTTGATGCCTAGTTTGGTGAGTCTATCAATAATTCCTGAGTGGGGAATGGTATCAAATGCCTTGGCCAGATCAAAGTAGGCTGTATGAACTGCCTTGCCCTCATCCACAGCTCTGGTGACTGACTCAAAGAAATCAACCAGATTGAGCAGGCATGATCTACCCTTCACAAAACCAAATTGTGTGGGATCCAGAGTTTGCAGATTCCGTATATCCTTGTTAATTAGTTCCATGATGATGCGCTCCATAGCCTTGCATATCAGACTCATCAGGCTAATAGGGCGATAATTCACAGGGTCTGTAGTCGGTCCCCCTTTATGGAGAGGGATGACTGTAGCAGTGTGCAATTCTGTAGGGACAAAGCCTGAGGTGAGGCTGTGACTGAACTGGACACACAGGTGTGGTGCCCGTTCACTTTGTAGTTCACGTAGAACACAGCCAGGGATATTATCGGGTCCCATGGAAGCTGTATTCTTGGCCTTGGACAATGCAGCTTTAACCTGTGCTCCAGTAATGCTGGGTGCCTGGCATTCTTCTGGTACTGTGATTGGTCCTTTGGGGGGGGGGTAAAGTTGGCACTGAATCTGTCGGCCAGTATGTTGGCAATATCTGTTGGCTCAGTATAGGAGGCAACATTGTGCAGTAACTCAGAGCAAATCTAGGTATTGTCATGGGGATTATTGATATAACTGTAGAAGGCTTTGTGGTTGTTTTTAGTGTCTGCCGCAATTCTGCCTTCGTAGCTAGCTTTAGAGGTTTTGATGAGGGATCTCAACTTTTTGTTGAGGCTAATAAGGGAGTTTTTCCAGTCTTGGGACTTCACCTTTTTCTGCAACAGTTTCTTCCTTCTGTTGTAGAGTTTGTTAATGGCAGGGAACCATCAGATTGGCTGTCTTTTTTTGGAGGAGAGTGTCTTGGTTCTGTTGGGTATGGCTAGTTCCATGCATTTATGTACATGTTCGTACAGTGCACTGGTGCATGATTCTGAGGTCATGCACCTATTTTCCATTTGCATGGGTGCCGTGAATTTAGCCACCTCTGTTTGTAGGAGCCCAAAGTTAGCTTTGGAGAAGTTTTTCATGGTGGTTACCTTTGTTGCTGCTGTGGGTGAGATGTGGATTTCCATGGTAATTAGTTTGTAGTCAGATCTAACCAGGGAGGAATTAGTTGCCCATGTTAATAATAACCAATGTGATATCGAAATAATTTATCTTCTCTAAGGAATAGGAAAAAGTAAATTGTAGAAATGTTGTAGTTGCATTTTAAATATTAGTAAATTATTGCAATTCTAACACAATTCCTTTCCAGATAAGGAGAATATCACCAAGAAACTGAAAATAAGTAACAACTAACTGCATAAAATCAGACACAAAACCATAATTCCTTTCTCAGCACCAAAGGACCATATTAGCATAAAGGGAGGCACATCCCACCCCCATAGCCACACCTGAGAGCTGTTTAAAATATTCACCCTCATAAAATAAAAAAATATTATACAATACAACCTCCATAAAGTCCACTAGAATATAAACGTGGCTGTTTGATACCTCTGTACAAACCAAATAAGCCTCCCCAAACCACTCAAGATCAACAGAGTGAGGTATACTGGAAAAAAGGTTAACATCTATTGTGACCAATAACCAGCACTCACAATAAAAATTCTTGCTTTAAGGATCTTAACAAATTCCAGGAATCATGTAGAATATAGCTAAATTTTGTGGAAAACATTTTCAAAAGTCTGTCTATATATAGTGCTAATGAATGAGTTTTAGAGTCCACCATTGAGACTGTAGGGCATAAAGGTGGATCATCTACATTTTATGGACTTTTGGGATGCCAAAGATGACCAGTATCACTGGTCATTCTACATTCAAAAATCTATGGAGAGTGTGTTCAATGGCACCCTGATGCAAAAGGTCCTTTAAGAGTAAGTTAGTTCTATGGGGAGCAATATCATTCCGGAGATCCTATCATGCTGAACATTGTTATTAAGTAATATATACATTCTGACCAAGTAATCAATAGAATCCATAATCACCACTCCCCCACCTTTATCAATTTTCATGATTCTTATATCATGGTCATTCATGAGTTCCCTCATTAATAAATTTTCATCTTTATTTAAATTATAAGCCCCTTTAGTGTATAAATACTGAACCCAAGATCTCAAACCCTTTTCATGTTGTCTTTCATATGTCTGTAAGGTAGGGTGAAGTGGACAATTAAAAGTACTGGCTCTGCTAAAGCATTTATCATGCATTTGCAAATTAGATACGTCTTGAAACAAGACTTTAAGATTTAAATTTCTAGTGAACAATTTTAAGTCTACTAATAAATCAACAATATCGTATCTAAAAGTAGGAACAAAGGTAAATCCTTTCATAAATAAATCAAAATGCTTTTGCTCAGTCTCCAAATGACTGTAATTAAATATCTTGAAATCTTTATAAGTTAAAACTATTGGTTGTTCAGAAGCAGTAGAAAAAGCACACAGATGGCAAAAATCTTCAGTTTCAGGAAAAAAAAAACAGACGGAAAAGTATCTACATTTAATGTCTGGTATTCCTGGTTCAATATTTTTTGCAATAATGCTGACCCCGAGAATAGTGGTGGGATGTCCATACCTGACGACTGTCTTGCTGATAATTCTTCTGGCTGGATAGCCTTTCTGACCTTTGAAGAGGGGAAAATCTTCATGGTTGCCTATGCTTTGTACCTGCTCATGAACATAATCCACAGTGGAAACCCCTGAGCAAGGTGATCTGATCTCTGATTAGTGACATTTTTATCATAAGGTATAGGATAAGCTGTGCCCTTGGCATAAGCTAAATCATCCCTTAACAGTTCCTTATCTTTGACCTTCTTGAAATATTGGTTAACCTTACGAAAAATGTCACTATACTGAAGGTGATGAAATTCAAACAACAAATCACGCTTGAGAGCCATGTCAAGTGTGTGAATATCTTTAGAGAGCTTAAGCAACTCTTTCTCACTGAATTTAATCAAACTTTCCACAATAGTAAGGCTACATTATCAAAGGCTGTCAGTAATGCGGTTAAAAGCTTGTTGTTCCCCACCTAGTCCATTGAGAAACTTCCAAAGTCTAAGGCATTTGGGGACATGCTTTCTGCTTAGACATTAAGCTAAGTATAAATTGTCAAGTTGCAGTGACTTTTATTAAAAAAGCTTTTTATCTAATAGTGCCATCAACTCTTTAAATGAAGCACTTACTGTTGGTAGACCGGAAATTCTGTTGAAACACTCGGGCACCAAGTCCAACGAAGCCGTGATGTCCAAATCATTAAAAGAAGCTCCAACAACTCTATTACAATTAACTTCAATGGCATTAGGTGCTTGTCGGGCCACACCATTTGACAACGGAAATCATTCATCCAGAATAATATTGTTGCTTAGAGGTGGAACAAACTGCAGAATCCTTTAGAGATTGATGAAGTAATTTATAATGATAAAACAAGTAGAACTTACTACAACTGTGCATGAGTATTAAGAATCTTTAGAACAGGAAGAAAAATGAAAACAAAACAATGAATGCCATGATACAGAAAAATAAAACAGAAAATGGAAAGCAGTTCTTCCATTTAACATGTAGATTCTTCACATATCATGAAAAGTCATAGAACCAAAACTGGGGAAAAACTGCTTTGGGTCATGCTAGCAGATTGCAAGACCAAGTACAAAACGAAAATGCCACACAGCCCAAATCTACTATATTAATGCAGACTGCACGCTCAAGTACAAAATGAAAACACCATACAGCCAAGATCTTCTTGTAGCTTAAGAAAGCAGGATCAAACATAAAGACACTCCAATATTGGAGTCCAAATCACCACTCCTTACATCAAATGCAAACCAGGCAACATGTGTGTAATGTAAAGACTTTATTAAAACAATGCAAAAATAACTAACTAAGCACTTTCATCCTTCAGTGTTAATGGGACTTCATCAGAGTTAAAACCTGAAAGTACTAAGTGCTCCTATATATAACAAAAACTCCTCTCTTAAGGTGCATCCTCATCTGTTCCAAGTCATTATGTGTTTAATACACGCCTCCTAACCTCCAAGCTCAGTTTACTCTTGCAAATTATAGTGCTGATTTTGATGTATCATACAGATGAGCTAAAATATACTAAAAAGATTAAACTTTTCAGATCAGCTTTAAAAAAGATGGAATGTTCCTGTGATCTGTATATGTAATTTAGTTATATAGAATGGAACAATTTGTTTTCTCTGAAATTAAAGTTAGTTAGTTAGTAGTCTGTAATTAAAGTTAGAGAAGGGTAATATGATTGACTTTTTATGAAAGTTGAAATGCTCTGTGAGAAAGTCAGCCAATAATTGCATCTCTGATTCTGAGTAGTGACTAAATTATGCATCTAGCTCTCCAATTACAACTTGAAAGATTGTTTAGTTTGCTTTCTTTGGTAGAGAGGTCTCATACAGTCAGATCAAAAGGGTTGCTGTGGTCAATTTACTCTTTTTTTGTTCATGAAGCCTGATCCCTCTCTGGCATTTTAATTTCTGATAAATTAATTGGTTTCTAATAGTCTATGTAGTCATGACCAGATTTAGGTAAAATGGAATCCTAGGCAAAGGACTCTATAGGTTCATAGGTGTGTACTAGGCCAACAGCCCTGGAGCCTTTGCAAGCCTAGCCCATAGAAGTGCCCTGGCATCATGCCACCATTAGTTCTTGGTGCCTCGATCAAGTAGAGCCACTGGAGTAATCCCCAGGGTGAACTTTCTATTACCCATCCCCTCATCAAGATTTCTCTTGAAAAGGGTCAGTGAGGTGCTCTGCTTGACATGTATGGGAAGTCTATTCCAGAGCATGGTCAGTCTCTGGGTTATGAACCTGTCCCTCCAGCATGTTCTGTTGATTGTGGTAATGAGATTGAGGTCCCTGGAGTGTGTGGTGTGGAGGGATTGGGATTTCTTTAGGTGTAACATTTCTAACAGGGCTGGGTCAGACATGGCTTTGTAAGTCAAGCAGAGATCACCTCTTAATAGACAATATGAGACAGAGAAAAGCTAGCGTTTTTTGAGTCTGTCCATGTAGGGCATGTGTTTAAGGCCTAGGATCCTCTTTGTGAGGTACTTTTGTGGCCTTTCCAGCTGTTGCAGATGATTGGTCTAATGAGGGAAGAGTAGGGAGAGATGATAGCCTCTTTCTTCCTGGATGCAAAACCCTTGGTAATGAGATGTGCCACACAGAAGGACAGAGTGGCAATGTGGTGGTCGAAGGAGAGGTTGCTGTCAACCTGTGTCCCCAGATCTCTTATAATGCCTTCAGTGTTCAGTGGGCTACCATCAATGTGGTAATTAGTGGGAGCTGAGTTTTTCACAAAGGGAATGGCGACGCATTATTTGGCATTAAGCTTAAGGCCATGGTTCCGACACCAGTCGTTCGTCTCAGTGAGGTTTTCTGTAGGATGTCTACATCACTTGAAGAGTTAATAATGACTCCCAGCTTGCAATTGTCATCAAACTTGGACAGCCAGAGTCCTTCCGTGTTAGCCTGGACTTCTGAAAAGTACATGCCAAACAGGAGAGGACCCAGGACCGATCTCTGTGGGACTCCACTCATGACTGGTCGGCAGTCTGACTTGGAGTCTGCTACTTTCACACTGTGGGTTCTATTTCTAAGCCAATTTGCAACCCACCTAGTGATATATGGGTTGATGCCTAGTTTGGTGAGTCTATCAATAATTCCTGAGTGGGGAATGGTATCAAATGCCTTGGCCAGATCAAAGTAGGCTGTATGAACTGCCTTGCCCTCATCCACAGCTCTGGTGACTGACTCAAAGAAATCAACCAGATTGAGCAGGCATGATCTACCCTTCACAAAACCAAGTTGTGTGGGATCCAGAGTTTGCAGATTCCGTATATCCTTGTTAATTATTTCCATGATGATGCACTCTATAGCCTTGCATATCAGACTCATCAGGCTAATGGGGCAATAATTCACAGGGTCTGTAGTCACTCCCCCTTTATGGAGAGGGATGACTGTAGCAGTGTGCCATTCTGTAGGGACAAAGCCTGAGGTGAGGCTGTGACTGAACTGGACACACAGGTGTGGTGCCAGTTAACTTTGTAGTTCATGTAGAACACAGCCAGGGATATTGTCGGATCCTACGGAAGCTGTATTCTTGGCCTTGGACAATGCAGCTTTAACCTGTGCTCCAGTAATGCTGGGTGCCTGGCATTCTTCTGGTACTGTGATTGGTCCTTTGGGGGGGGGTAAAGTTGGCACTGAATCTGTCGGCCAGTATGTTGGCAATATCTGTTGGCTCAGTATAGGAGGCACCATTGTGCAGTAACTCAGAGCAAATCTAGGTATTGCCGTGGGGATTATTGATATAACTGTAGAAGGCTTTGTGGTTGTTTTAAGTGTCTGCCGCAATTCTGCCTTCGTAGCTAGCTTTAGAGGTTTTGATGAGGGATCTCAACTTTTTGTTGAGGCTGATAAGGGAGTTTTTCCAGTCTTGGGACTTCACCTTTTTCTGCAACAGTTTCTTCCTTCTGTTGTAGAGTTTGTTAATGGCAGGGAACCACCAGATTGGCTTTCTTTTTTGGAGGAGAGTGTCTTGGTTCTGTTGGGTATGGCTAGTTCCATGCATTTATGTACGTGTTCGTACAGTGCACTGGTGTATGATTCGGAGGTCATGCACCTATTTTCCATTTGCATGGGTGCCATGAATTTAGCCACCTCTGTTTGTAGGAGCCCAAAGTTAGCTTTGGAGAAGTTTTTCATGGTGGTTACCTTTGTTGCTGCTGTGGGTGAGATGTGGATTTCCATGGTAATTAGTTTGTAGTCAGATCTAACCAGGGAGGAATTAGTTGCCCATGTTAATAATAACCAGGTCATGGATGTTGCTTCCTCTACTGGGGGTAAGAATGAGCTGGTCCAGCGCATATGAATTAATGAACTTCAGGAAGCGTTGGCCAAGTGTATTGGTGCATGAGTAGCTTTCCCAGTTGATGGAAGGGTAGTTGAAGTCACCCAGTATGAGAGTGTTGGGTTGGACCCTAA
The DNA here is from genome assembly GCF_019279795.1 of Protopterus annectens. NCBI lineage: Eukaryota > Metazoa > Chordata > Ceratodontiformes > Protopteridae > Protopterus > Protopterus annectens. The sequence goes on along the minus strand of NC_056735.1, from coordinate 1,345,633,044 downwards.
TACTCTCCAGGGTGTTTAGGAACATGGAATGAGAGTCTTGGGACATGGTTGGGGACTTATAGCAGGTTACAACCTGAATCACCGTTTTACCCACTGTTAGTTGTACCTAAAGTATCTCTGGTGTTTTATGCTGGGCTACTAGTCTGGAGGTGTACATATCCTTTAGGAATATGGAGACACCACCGCCTTTGGAGCTTCGGTCCATTCTCTGGGGTGGAAAGGTGTAGAATGAGTTATAGCCTGGTAGCACAGGGGTTCTTTCTGCTGCTTTAAACCAGGTCTCTGTTACAGCACAAATGTCGATGTTCTCCATTTTGAGGAGTGCTTCAAGTGAGTGCATTGTGAGATTTAGACTTCTAACAGTGAGCAGCATGACCCTCAGATTGCATTTATTTATAGCTGTTTACGGTAGTAATTTGGTCTTTGGAACACCACCTAAAAAAGGCACTATAGGGGTCGCTAGAGCCTTAGCCAGTATCTGGAAACTTAGGGGTGACAGATGCAGGCCATCTCTGGCAAAGCATCGAGCTCTGTCAACCATGTCATCCCAAGCAGACAGATACTGGATCCCCTTAGAATAACACCAGAAACTTAGCCAATTGTTGAAGTCAATCATTTTCTGCTTGTACTGCTGTATCATTCTGGGCAATGGTAGGATGCTGCTCAGGGCTAGGGTCATACATGCCTGGCCACATAATATGAGAGCTCCTCCATGTCTCTTTTCATGTAGTCTAGGGAGGTACGTCTCAGGTCATTCACACCCTCATGGACAATGACACAGTCATACTTGTACTTGTTGTGGAGTAACCTGAGTGCATGAGTTATGTGTCAGATCCTGGCACCTGACAGAAAGCTGACTGTTACCTTCTTCCTCCCTGTGGTCTAGCCATTTTCTCATCACCCCACTCCAGTGCTGCTCCTGTTTTCTCCTATCCTGCCCTCCTCACACTATCCAGTCAAATTAATTATTTCTTGTTGTGTTCATACTTTGTTTTACTCTTTGTCTTATTCCTCTATCATTTCATCACACTGTAACTAACCAAGATATTGCTGTAAAATAAGTGGATGAAATCCACCAAAGCCATTGAGTTCTAAATGCACTGATATACATTTTAGAGCTTTTCCCCAACTGCTTGTTCCAATAATGACCCAAAGAAAAATTGTGACAATGGAAAGAAATTTCATTTTAATTTTTTTCTTTCAAGGAAGAAATCATTTCTGTATAAGGCTTTGTGCAAAGCTAACAGAATATTAACTCCTAATAAACTGATAAGACAAATGCTTGAAAGGATACATAAATCTTATTTGGGAATCATACCTGCCTCCTTGCTCACTCAAAAAATGATAGCTTCTATGTGTTTGGTGTTAGATTGAGACGAAACTGAAAGAACAAATGGCTGCAGTCATAGATCTCAAGTTGCTTTGATTAGTTACATTTACAGAATGTCTCCTCATGCCTACAAAAGACTGTCATCTTCTGTGCGTGCACTCGTGTGTGTGTGTGTGTGTGTGTGTGGGGGGTCAAAAGAGAGAGAGCATGCAAGAGACAAAGATGTATTATTCTTATAATTTATTCATTGTCTTTGTTAAGCTGACTGCCTTCCTTGTCTTAAGATTTTATTCATTTTGACCTACTCAGTCATTAGCCCAGTAATCACCTATGAATATGTATGTTTTGTGTGAGTGACATTTGACAGTGCAGTCTTCATAAGAAAAAAAAATAGAGGGACAGTGCATTTAGCCTATCTGTGTAGGGTAGATGTTTGAGGCCCTGGATTCTCATGTTGAGAAACTTCTGTGGTCTCTCCAGCTGCTGCATGTGCTTTGTGAGGTACATGCAGAAAGGGGAATTGTACTCAATAATGGGTCTTATAAGGGAAGAATACAGGGATATTATGACCAGTTTGTCCCTGGATGAGATGCCTTTACTAATGAGGTGGGCCATGTAGAAAGATTTCCATACAATGGAGGCAATATGGTGGTCAAAAGTCAGTTTGCTATCAACCTGGGTGCCCAAGTCCCTCACGACTGATTGTGCACTTAGGACCTTATTATTAATGTGATAATTTGTGGGGACATCACTCTTCAGAAAGGGGTGATGATGCATTTTTTGGCATTCAGTTTGAGGCCATGTTGCTGGCACCAGTCATTTGTTTGGGTGAAACCCTCTTGGAAGATGTCCACATCACTAGGGGAATTGATGACAGCACTCAGCTTGCATTCATCTGCAAACTTGGTCAGCCATAGCCCACTGGTTTTGTTCTGCACCTCAGAAAAGTATATCCCAAACAACAGAGGCCCCAAGACTGATCCCTGGTTTACACCACTCATTACGGGTCTACTGCTTGAGGAGGCTTCCCCTGTTTTGACTAGATGGGTTCTATCAGTGAACCAGTTTGCTACTCGTCTGGTGACATATGGAGTGATGCCTAGTTGTGAGAGTTTATCTATTACACCTGAGTGGGGAATAGAATCAAATGCTTCTTCCAGGTCAAGGTAGGTGGTGTGCACCATTTTCCCCTCATCCATGGCTTTGGTGACTGTCTCAAAGAAGTCAACCAAATTTAACAGGCATGACCTTCTCTTGACATGACCAGACTGTGTGGGATCAAGTGTTTGGAGGTTGCTAATGTCCTTGTTAATGAGGTTCATGACAATCTGCTCCATGGCCTTGCAGATCAGGCTAGTTAGGCTGATGGGTCTATGATTTTCTGGATCGGTGGATGCCCCAACTTTGTGCAAAGAGATGACAGTGGCTGTCCACTCAACTGGGTTGAAGCCATTACTTAGGCTTTGGTTGAAGAGGGTGCCTAATGGTGCTGCAAGTTTCTGCCTGAGTTCATGTAGGATGCAACCTGGGATGTTATTGGGTCCCATGGAGGCTGTACTTTTTGCCTTTGAGAGGGCAGTGCTGACTTGCTCCCTGGAGATAAGGGGAGTGGGGCAGATGCTGGGGATGTCCTGATATATTGATGGGAGGGACAAAGGGGTGAAGTTTTCACTGAATCTGTCTGCCAGCAGGCTGGCTATATCTATGACATTTGTGTATGTGGTATCCTTTATCACCAGTTAAGAGCAGATCTGGGTGCTTCCTTTGAGACTGCGGACATATGTGAAGAAGGCCTTATGATTGTCCTTAGTAGATATGGCTAGTTTGGACTCGAAGTTTGCTTTGGAGAATTTCACTAGTGCTCTTATTTGCTTGTTCAGGCTGACGAGAGATTACTTCCAATTAGACACCTGCTCCTCATTGGTCCCGGACAGCAATTTTTTCCTTTTATTATAGAGTTTATTTATTACAGATGTCCATCAGACAGGTTTTCTTTTCCTTGAGGAGGATGATTTCATCCTGTTGGGTATTCCTGATTCCATGTAGCTCTGTAAATGTTTGTAGTACTTTGGTGTAGGTTTGGACATATGTACCACTTCCTATGGAGGAGGAGGGGTTCATGATTCTCTCCATGGCCTTGCAGATAAGGCTAGTCAGGCTAATAGGTCAATGGAAGCACCACCTTTGTGCAAGGGGATAATGGTGGCCTTTTTCCATTCAGCCAGAATGAAGCCAGTGCTTAGACTATGATTGAAAAGAGTACCTAATGGCATTGCTAATTCTTGTTTGAGCCCATATAGGATGCAGCCTGGGATGTTATCAGGTCCGATGGATGCTGTGTTTTTGACTTTAGAGAGGGCACTCATGACCTGCTCTTTAGACATACAAGGCAGAGGACAGGTGGTAGGGATGTCTTGGGTTAAGTGTGGCAGGGACAGGCGAGTGAAGTTTTCACATAACCTGTCGGCTAACAGGTAAGCAATGTCCACAGACTTGGTATTTGTGGTATCATTAACTGCCAGTTCGACACAAATTTGGGCCTTTCCTTTACCATTACAGATAACTAAAGAATGTCTTATGGTTGTCCTTAGTCGAGGAAGCTAATTTGGATTCATAGTTAGCTTTGGAGGACATCACAAGAAGTCTTGTTTGCTTTTTTAAGCTGAGGAAGGAGTGTTTCCAGTTTAGGGCTTGCTCCCTCTTACTCTTAGACAGCAATTTTTTCCTTTTATTGTAAAGCCTGTTAATGGCAGTTGCTTACCAGAAATGTTTGATCTTCCTTGATGAGCTTGTTTTGGTCCTATCAGGTACAGCCGAGTCAATGCAGTTTTTCAAGTGTTTGTATAAAACTTGGCATAGTTGCCAGTTCCATCTGAGGAGGAGGTGCAGTGAAGCTATTTATTTTTAGTTTAGTTGGTGCAGGGGGGTCAGGTGTGACAGTACCTTCAAATGAGACTTATTTCTGGTCAGTTCTCACCAGGGAAGACCTCATAATGGGGGTGCTACAGTGGTCCCCCATAACAGTAAGCACCAGATCCAGGATGTTGGCACCCCTTGTGACTCAGAAGTATATATTGTTTGATATTGCTCCTATCAAGCCTGATCAGTGACTGTTTAATTGCGATTAAGCAACAACAGGAGTAAGTCATTCTTATCCTCAGATAATCTCTTTACCCATCAATTATAGAGAGTTTACTGGTCATGTATATGTTTATGTGTGACTGTGATTTAAAAAAAAATGGCCACAGTAAGTATTCCAGTTTGTTTGACACAAATCCATACTAGTCCTGTAATGCCAGATGAATGACTATTTCATGTGATCATGAAAGTATGGCCAATCATTTTCATTCACAGATAGGCCTCAAAGGCTTCCAACTTAATTCAGTTACTTCCTCTACGCTTATTACAGTATAGTCTTCACCAGTTAGCGTAAGTTGAAAGGCTGGAGGAGAAAAAGGAAGCTTAAGACAAAGTCTGAAAAAATAAGAAAGAAGTAATCTATCTAGTATGAGAGACCAGGACAGAGAAAAATGGAGTATACTGGAAGTGCTGGAGGAACTGCAGTGCAACAGAGATTCATTTCACCTAAGATCAGTCTCACACATACCAGCAATGTTTCATAAATACTCAATGGAAGCAAATTCACAAAATGTTCTTATTCCATGGGTGTCTCCAATTGCATTATTTTTAAACTGTCAAGCCACTGTAACAAAAATACAGTAAAATAAACCCACCTGTTGCCTTATTCTTCTTAAATAGAGAGAGAACTGCAGACATCAGACAGTGTTTCCAAGATGGCCCACAGAGTTACAACTCAGCAATGAAATGACTCAAAGAGTTGAACTTCTCAGCAACTCAGTCTGATCAAACAACTAAACATGCTGTTCAGGGCGAAAGCCCCCTGTACCTCATGTGAAAGATTAGTCCTCCCTGCAGCCCCCAAACTTATATGTGTCTATTGCACAGTTACACAAATCTGATGACAACAGAAGTTTCACACAACAAAGGAATCATTGCCAGTGCACACTTAGCAGGTTTTTAAGTGTGCAATAGCACTGATTACCCATGCAAAACAGTATTTAGGGAGTTCAACAACTAGCTGAACTCAACCAGATAGAAGCTTGTCCAATCTACACTTGACAAGATGAAAGGAAACCTCAGACTGTAAAGTGTGATTTAATGTAAAATCTTTAAATGGGCTAAGCCATACAGAAGGAAGATTGCTGGTTTCAGAAAAGCAGCTCAGCAAGATAAGGTTATTCCATTGCATAGTAAAATAAATGCTATTATTTAGCATATAATTAAAATATGAAAAAAAGCTTAACAGAAATGACAATTAAAATAAACTCTAGTACAGTAAAAAAGAAAATATCCTTATGCAGTTTTTGAAAGAAACATCTAACAAGACAAGAATGAAATATTGATTTTTTTCATGAAATACAAACTGAGTAGGTCAAAATGAATACAATCTTTAAGACAAGGAAGGCAGTCAACTTAACAAAGACAATGTATGAATAAATGATAAGAATAATACATCTTTGTCTCTTGCATGCTCTCTCTCTCTTGACCCCCCCCCACACACACACACACACACACACGCACACACACACACACACACACACACACACACACACACACACACACACACACACTATAGACACCAACAACCGTAAACCAATAAACATGCAACCAGGCTTTATATACAAAAAGTTGTCAATCTAACATTGTCACAAGCAGCATCATGATGGAGACTACACAAGAAATTTTCTTCTTACTTTATTAGTTAACACTTTTGTCCAATAAACAGTACTGGATTTACACAGGCTAATATTACCTATCTCACATAAAACACTAAAATATATGTACCGCAATCAAATGACCTGAAATTACATGCCATAAAATATGCAATATTTATATTTCTTAAAAAAAAACATAAGAACATCTTAAATGCACATATATGTATAAAAACCTCACTTAAGAAACATTTTAATGCAGGCCCCCATGGATGCGGGTGGAAGGCCCCATACAAAAAAGTCACTTTAACCTATGACTTTTTCATACTGGTTTCAAACTCTGAAACTCATTTTGGTCTGAGGGAAACATACACTGCTAATGTTGTTTACCAATACAGCTCCCTTCTGTCCAGGTCCAATTCCAACTCTCCCCCACTAAGTTGAGTGTTAATATAAAGCTTTATTTGATTCTTTCGTTTTAATGGCTTAATATGCTGTTGTATCCTCTGTTGCATTTTGTGTCCCATCCTACCACCATACAATGCTTGAGAGGTGTAACAAGCCAGATGAACACATTTCTACAGTTGCAGTCAAAGTGTTGTGTCACCCAATAAAGGTTATCTGTTCTTTCATCACAGTAGTAGGATCTGTTTACAATAAAGCTATGGTGATTGCAGAATCCACAAAGGAAATATCATTATTTCCTTTTAGTAACCAGTCTGCCAGTGTTCAGGCCATGTGCTGTCTCTAAAATATTGTCCCACCATGTTAAAAATAGGAGAACCTATGTTTGCTACATTTGTTATGATGGGGTAAATTACTAAAATCTTTTAATTCTTTCTTAACCCATCTGTTATTGTACCAGTGTCCACACTAAAATGAATGCCCAGTCTAAGGCATCTATCAACAGACTCTTTAGTATCATCAGACCTGACTCCATCACTGATATTACCTACCAGTATAATCAGTTTATGTATTCTAAAGCTTTCTTTTCTTCCTTGTTATAAAATAGATTTCACCTCATCATGATCAAAGTCCATTTCCACAAACATGTTTTTATCTCACTGATCATTTCATTAAAACCATGTTCTTCACAAATCAGTTTGGAGGCTCTCACAGTTTGTCATTTCACTATGTCCAGTTTCATCTGTTTGGGGCGTACACTTTTTAAGTGGACATACCTATTACTAGTCCAGGCCTTTCTGAACAGTCTGGCACCCACTTTCTTACAAAAGTCTACTTTAAACACAATGTATGATTTACACAGCTGACCTACACCTGTATTTTGTGCAGAATTACCTCCCACAAGGACATCTTTTTTTTCTAGATGCTGAATATGCCTTATTTGTATAGTAATATGAGATGATATGCAACCTATAGAACATGGCTGAGATGAAATACAACACTATAGTATGGTCCCTTTTTTTGACAATTTAGTCATGACTTGGGAATTTTTTTTAATAAAATCAATTTATTCAAATATGTTAGACTTTGTAAAAGTTTTATTGATGATTTATTTATTATATGGTTAGGTTCTAATGAACAATCTGACATGTTGAAAACTGATATGTATTTAAGTACTATTTTTTAAATTTTTATAGGAGAGGTTGGTAGGTGTTACTGTGCAATATTTAGATGTGGAAGTGTCCTTTCATACAGAGTCTTTGAACTTTAAATCTAGAATTATTAAATCTACTTTTCCATGAAATGGAACTTAAGTAGTAAAGAATATGAAGTTCTGAATGAGTTAAGAAATGACAGGGGCTTAAAAAGTATGCATCCTAATAAGGGAAGTGGTACAGTAATTTATGATGCCATGCAATATTCTCAAGACATATTTGAAATGTTGAATGATTTATCAACATATTACCCATCCTCTATTAATGAAATCAATATTAGTCAAAGACGTATAGATTTTTACTTAGAAGAGTATTTAAATGAGGGAATGATCTCATCTGAATTATATGAGTTTCTGAAAAGTTAAGAACCCCACTATTGCGACGATTTTTGGTATCCCAAAGACGCATAAGGGATTGGAAAAATTGGCTTTTAGACCCATAGTGTCAGGGAGGGGATCTAAAACATACCCCTTTGGAGATGTGATAGATAAATGGATAAAAAGGACTATTGTTAATGCACAGCATTTAATCAAAGATTCATTGGATTTTTTAGGAAGGCTAGATGTTTCATTATGGGACCAGGATTTATACTTTTTGACTGTAGATATATCAGATTTATATACCTCAATTCCCAAACAGGAAGGACTGGAATATTTTAGGTCTAGTATGTATAATAACACTACCCATACTGAAGATAAAATTTATTTGATTATGGAATTTATGGACATAGTGATAGACCATAATTATTAATTCTTCGAAGGAGAGTATTTTAAACAACATAAATGTGTTGCTATGGGGGCATTCTGTGCCCCTATTTATGCAAATCAAGTCCTTCTGGAGTGGGAAAGAAGGAATGTGTTTACAAGTGAATATATTGCTAATCTAAAGCTCTATGTCTGATTTTTGGACAATATTTTTATTCTATGGAAAGGCCCAGAGAATGAAATTAAAAATTGTGTTGATTTTTTGAATAGGACCACTGGGTTTCTCAAATTTCCTTATACATATAATGGGGTAGTATCAATTACCTAAACACAGTTATAGAAAACCCACTTTTAGTAACTCGTATCTAGAGTACTCCAGTAGTCACCCTCCACATCAGAAAAAGAGTATTATTATGGGATAACTCATCCGAGTTGCCCATATGACATCACATAGAGAGGATGTGGAGGGAGAACTACAAAATGTTGTGAGACTATTTCAGGAGAGAGGGTACCTGAACAAAATGATGCAAGAGAATCTTGAATAGGGTAAAAAAGAATGGGGTGGGAAATACAAACCCCTGTTAGGTATCCCAGAGGGAATAAAGGAAAATGGTCAAAGCATAGAAGTTGAAACAAAGGAATTAAAAGAATATGAGAGAGCTATGGTGGTCCCTTATTCAAGTAAGGCAAATGAGGTTAAGAGGATTGCGGAAAATAACGGGCAATTCTGAGGAATAATTTGAAGTTATGGTCTACAGTGGGTGTTCAACCTAATTTTGTATTAAAGACTGGGGCAAATTTGAAAAAATGTTTTGGAAATGGTCCTAAAATGGTGGATAGAATTGGCACCTTTAGGTGTGGTTCCTTTTCTCAGTGTAAACACATAAACACAGAAGACACAGTCACTACAGGTAATACCCTAAAAACTCGTGTTAAGTTTAGATGGGGTAATTATAAAACTACTGGAGTGATCTACTTGGTGAAGTGCGTATCCTGTCCTAGTTTTTACATGGGTAAAACTGAGAGAAGTCTTAGGGACAGGATATATGAATACATGTACTAAATTACCACATGTAATAATAATGCCCTTTACAAAGATTACTGCATATGGAAAAATTTTGCAGGATTTCCTAACCTTACCTCTTACCAAACCCCAGAGGGGGAGATTTTAGAAGTTATATTGAAGAAAGAGAAGTTAGGTGGCAAATTAAATCAGAGGCCAGTCAAGTTCCAGGATTAAATGAAATGATATCTATAAAGCCCATATTGAATGGGAAGGCTGCATCAGTTAAATAAATAATTTATTCTTGTAGGAAATTGTTTTAACAGTCATTCATTTTTTAACTTCCATTCATTTTTTAAATGGACATAAAAATAGTTTTTTACAATAAATCTTAATAAATGTTTTTAAATATATTTTTATAATATTTTGTAATGACAATGAATTAGTGTTATTATGTAATGTTTTACGTGTGTATTTGATAATGTTCACGGGTTATTGTGCATTTTTTTTTTTTTTAAATTTAATTTTAGGGATGATGTCAGTTATTAATTAACTAAGGAGGGGAGTATATAAAGGTTAATGATGTTTTTAATAATTGATTCTGATGAGGTCCCTGTTGGAGGGAAGAAAGCACTCAATCCATGTAATTTAATTTGTGGAGAAATAAAACTACATTTGTGACAGTCCATAGTACAGCAGTGTGTTTTTCTTACTTGTGGCGAACCTTGGCACTGCTTTAGGCACCAATTGTTGCTGTTTTATTTGTTTAAAATCATGTTCTTCACGAATCAGTTTGGAGGCTCTCACAGTTTTTAATTTCACTATGCCCAGTTTCATATGTTTGGGGCATACACTTTTTAAGCGGACATACCTATTACTAGTCCTGGCCTTTCTGAACAGTCTGGTACCCACTTTCTTACCAAAGTCTACTTTAAATACAATGCATGATTTACACAGCTGACCTACACCTGCATTTTGTGCAGAGCTACCTCCCACAAGGACATCTTTTTTGTAGATGCTGAATATGCCTTATTAATATAGCAATATGACATGATATGCAACCTATAGAACATGGCTGAGATGAAATACAACATTGCAGTATGGCCCCTTCTTTTGACAATTTAGTAATGACTTGGGAAATTTGTTTTAATAAAATCAATTTATTCAAATATGTTAGATTTTATAAAAGTTTTATTGATGATTTATTTATTATATTGTTAGGTTCTAATGAACAATCTGACATGTTGAAAACTGTATGCATTTAAGTACTAATATTTTATTTTTTATAGGGGAGGTTGTTAGGTGTTACTGTGCAATATTTAGATGTGGAAGTGTCCTTTCATACAGAGTCTTTGAACTTTAAATCTAGAATTATTAAATCTACTTACATTTGCAAGTTATTACATGTTTGTATCTGCCATCCTCAGTTTATGAAAAAGAATTCATTAAAAATTAACTTATCAGAGCCTCCAGTCTTACATCTGACTATGTTTAAGGGACCTAATTATAACTTTGATGTCATTAATCAACTTATTGTAGAGGTATATAGCAAACAAAATAATTGCTTTAAATGCAATTTGTATAATTCATGAGGGAATATTATTAATACATAGACAGTTGACAAGAAAATTATTCATGTGCTTTGTCTATTACTCCCTCATTAGACTGCAATGAGATAAAGAAAGTTATTAACAACAACTGGAAAATTATTTTGTGTAGATGGGGATCTGACTAACATTGTTGGCAATCATCATATTTTTTCACTAAAACACTCACATCGAGACCAGGAGTACTGTTATTATGGGATCATTATGGGATTTCACACAGTTAAAAATAAAGGTATAGAGAATTAATTATCCAAACTAATTGGGACCTACGGTAGTTCTGATAATCAAACTGTTCAGATAATTAAACATACATTGAACCAGATAAAAAACTGCAAAACTCTTGTTTTTTCTGCATGCTTTTCAACCATTCAGTGATTCCAGTGGACAATAAAGAATATTTTTCACACACAAGCAGGCTTCAAGTTCAAAAAACACGCACAAGTGAATATGTATAATGTTTACAAATTCAGACTTTATGATTTTTCCTACCCAAAAACTTTGGAAGGCTGCATTCAGATAATTCATGTTTTCTGATAATCGATGTTTGGATAACAGAATCTCTACTGTAACATTTCCTGCAACAGTAGCTCATTATTCCAATGTTATTAGTTAACAGTCCTAATGTGTATGTGTCATCTTTACAAAAATTGTTAAACAACCAGGTGCTTTACGTTGTAATTATTGTGGTGTGGTTTATTTAGCGACTTGTTCCTCATGCAATTGTTTCTACATACTCAAAACTATTAGAAACTCACAGCTACCATATGTGACCATTCTTTGGCAATCAAAAATAAAACTAGCAATGTTTTATAAAAACATAGGAAAGTTTGCCAAAATTAAAAAAATGTTTTTGATGTGTTAGACCAAGTTGTAATTGACAAACAGTGGTGGAGATTTTAATAATTTACTTGAAAAGTCAGAGACAGATTTCCTGGTCCCAGTGAAAGTATCAATAGTACCAGGATTTTAAAATTGAAACTCTTAGTTTAGTTTCAGCCACAGTCACCTAACATATTTTCTTTTTTATCTTATGAATGATATTTAAATATTTTTTAGGAAGTATTAGCATTTCTTTTTGATATTTTTGCTTTATTCATGGTTTCCTCAAGCTGTAATTTCATGTTTTAGTACTAGATGTCAGAAAATGGTTATAATTTAATTGAATTATTTATTTATTTATTTATTGGGTTGATATTTCCAGCTGGTTTTATCACAATTTGTTGAAATTTTTAAAACAAAAATGAGTGAGTAAGATATTCTTTTACCTGTTCAAGTCTGTATTTTTTAGAAGAAAATGCAGTCATTTTTTTTCTTATGAAGACTGCACTGTCAAGTGTCACTCACACAAAATATACATATTCATAGGTGATTACTGGGCTAATGACACCATTGGGCCTTTTTAAGCATAGACACTCTTCTCAAGTTGAAAATCAAATCATGGACCTTGTGGCTGTGAGAAAATACCTTAACCATTAAGCCAAAGAAGGTGGAATTTCAATATTTTTCAAAGACATACACACTTCCAGGCTGGTTAAACAGTATGGCACACAGGAGACACTCCAGGTACAGTTAACTGTTGACAAAACACCTATTCGAATCATAGCTAGCTACAGACCTCCAACCATGACTCAGGAGGCCCATTCCACCTATTTGGACTTACTTGAATCCATCAAGATTCAACCCTATACCCTGATCCTGGGCAACTTTAACTACCCAAACATAGAGTGGAAGACCTAGTCTAGCTCAAACATGAATGCCCAGAGATTCCTCGACTACGTCAGTGCCAATGCATTGGATCAGCTGGTAAAAACCACAACAAGAGGTGGAAATATCCTGGACCTGGTAACAACCAACATGAGTAGCCACTGTAGCACCCCTACAGTGTCATCCTCCTTGGTAAGATCCAACCATAAAGCAATCACTTTCGAAGTCACCATTTCCCCTGACCCCCCCCCCACACTTTCCAGAGTTGAACAAAAATACTTTTCCAAAGCTGACTACCACCTCCTGAGAGCAGGTATAAGCAGCTTTACAGCTGCCTTCCCTTCAGCTGGAACAAGCAGTAATGTTCAAGCCTACACCAAAAACTATATGAGCACCTATATAGCTGCATTGACTCAGTAATACTTGACTGGACCAAATCATCTTCCTCAAGGAAGACTAAACCTGTCTGGTGGACAGCAGCAATAAACAAACTCTATAATAAAAGGAAAAAATTACTGCAGGTGCCAAGTTGGAAGGATTCTTTCCTTTGTCTGAACAAACAAATAAGGTCACTGGTGAAATCCTGTAAGGCTAACTTTGAGTCCAAATTAGCCACATCCACTAAGGACACAATCACAAGGCCTTCTTCAAATATGTCCACAATCTCAAACGTAACTCCCAAATCTGCTCTGAATTGGTGGTCAAGAATACCACATACACAAATGCCATAGATATAGCCAACCTACAGGCAGACAAGTTCCCCTGTCCCCCCATCAGTAAACCAGGACAACCCCAGCACCTGCCCCCTCCCCTCAGCACCAGGGAGCAGGCCATTAATGCCCTCTCAAAGGCAAAAAATACAAGCTCCATTGCACCTGACAACATCCCTGACTGTGTCCTACATAAACTCAGGCAAGAGCTCTCAGCATCACTAGCACCCTATTCAACCAAAACCTGTGCACCAGCTTTATCCCAGCCGAATGGAGGACAGCCACTGTCATCCCTCTGCACAAAGGTGGAGCATCAACTGACCCAGGCAATTATAGGCCCATCAGCTTAACTATCCTGATCTGCAAGGCCATGGAATGCATGGACCTTATAAACAAGGACATTGGCAATCTCCAAATGCTTGATCCCACACAGTTTGTTTTTGTCAAAGGGAGATCATGCCTGTTAAACCTAGTCACCTTCGAAACAGTCACCAAAGCCATGGATGAGGGGAAGACAGAGCACACTGCCTACCTTGACCTAGCCAAAGCCTTCAACACTATTCTCCACTCAGGCATAATAGATAAACTCTCCCAGCTAGGCATCAACCCATATGTTACCAGATGGGTAGCTAACTGGCTCACTGATAGAACCCACTCAGTCAAAATAGGGGAAGCCACCTCTAGTAGTAGACCTGTAACAAGTGGCGTACCCCAAGAATCGGTCTTGGGTCCTCTACTGTTTGGAATATATTTTTCTGAGGTGCAAGCCAAAACCAGTGGTCTGTGGCTGACCACGCTTGCAGATGACTGCAAGCTGGGCACTGTCATAAATTCCCATAGTGATATGAACGTCCTCCAAGAGTACCTTACTCAAACTAATGACTGGTGCCAGTAGCATGGCCCCAAAACTGAATGCCAAGAAATGCATCATTATCCCCTTTGGGGAAAATGGTGTCCCCACTAATTATCACATTAATAACAATGTACTAAGCATGCAATCAGTCATGAAGGACTTGAACATCTAGGTTGATAGCAACCTGACTTTTGACCACCACATCGCCTCCATTGTATGTAAGGCTTTCTACATGGTCCACCTCATATGTAAGGTTATTTCATCCAGGAACAAGGAGGTGATAACATCCCTGTATTCCTCCCTTATCAGACCCATTATTGAGTGCAATTCCCCCTTCAGCATGTACCTTGCCAAGCACATGCAGCAGTTGGAGAGACCACAGAGGTTCCTGACTAGGAGAATCCAGGGTCTCAAACACCTATCCTATACAGATAGGCAAAAAGCCCTGTCTCTGTACTTAGTCTCATACAGACTGCTCAGAGGTGACCTGTATCTGGCATACACGCTTGTCTCAGACTCAGCCTTAATGGAGTTGCTGCATATTCGTAAGTCAAACTCCACTCATGCAACCCACATGCAAGGCCTCAACCTAGTCTGTGACATTAATAGAACGTGGTGGGATAGATTTGTGTCCTAACAACTCCACCATCTATGGAATAGACTCCCTCTCCATGTCAAGAAGAGTACCTCACTAGCCCTCTTTAAGAGGAACCTGGACGACTGGATGGGAAACAGAAAATATACCCCTGGGATCCCACTTGTGTTCCTGCTGGACAGGGAAAACAGGTGCTGACTTTGTGGGAACATGGGTGAAATTCTTGGCTAGGTTTATAAGGGCCTCCAGGCCAATAGCCTAGTATCATCCTATAAATCAATGAACCAACCCCCTGTCACAGGCCCACAATATCATCAAGCTTGTGTTTGTAGTGATGAAGTCCTGCTTCCACTGCCTATATTCCTCTGTTGGTACACTACAGTATGCTCAGGAGATTATATATATTTTTGTCTGTGTAATTCTATACAACAAGGTAGTGTACAGACAGCTAGAGCAGGGGATAGCCATTGAAGGACCAGTCAGACTGTTGGCAGCAGTGTATGAGATGCAATTGAGGAGATGTTGGAAGAACCTGCTGTACAGGAGGACTATGCAAGGCAGAATCAGTAGCAACATACTGCACTACTGATGAAGAAGTGGCATCTGGTCCACAACTATGAGCCAGAATAGACACAACAAAGATTAAAAGTGATGCATACATTACTACACAAGGCTAAGCTGTGCAGTACATTTGATTGGTCATGCTGTGCATCAGACAACACCTACCTGCATAACAAAGCAGTGTGTATGGGGCACAGTCATCATTGTATGCACAAGTGGGGAGCAGAGACAAATCGTGGTCAAATGGGGCCCTAGACAGAGTAATAGGCCAGTCTGCAGTCATTATAGCATCCCATTACTTAGTTGTATCTCCTCAATTACTAAACTCTACTCAAACCTGTCATTCTGCATACTGTTTTCTACTTTACTTTTATAATAATTGCAAATATTTGGATTTAATTTAAAACTTTTATTTCAAAACAAAGCACAAACACTGATGGCCACACAAAACAGTCTAAAACTGAAAATAGCATGAGCAACAGTAAACTTCTCTGCTCCTAAAACTTTCATTCATTGAAAATGCATCTGGCCAATGGCAGATTAAGTGTACCTTGGGCCCTTGTCTGTTTTCAAACCATGGGTCTCTGCACACATTTTTAGGATTATGTATAAATGCAGGTATTTTGATTCATCTTCCTGACTTTATTAAATTATATAGATTGTTTAATACAGGGGCATTCATTAAGTGTGTTTTACGTTTGAAGTTTTGAACATTTTTTTTTCAGTAAGCACTAAGCAGTAAAAATATGTGAATCAATAATGACAAAACTACTCATTTTGGAGAATGTAACCATAAAAGACCACTCAAACCGCTGTCATTAATCCACCAATACCATTCAAAAATGCAAAATCCATACAGAATTAAAAGTCATCTGAATAATTCCACATTAAAGAGAACTTTTGCTAAAGCAGAGGTTGCTGCTGGCAAATATCTTTGCATTTCAGTGCTCAATCTACAAATGCAGTGCCTGCTGCCCTTGAAGAACAAATTACCTATATAACAAAAAATAGTGTGCTGGTGATATTGCCTTAACATTTCCCAAACTAGATCAGCAAAGCAATGGAGAATGCTGGAAAGCACCAACAGGTTTATATTTATGCATGGGGTCCTGGAGACTATAAAGGAGCTTAATCCAAATTCTCAATTGCTCTAAAGCACTGGTTAAGTAGTTTGCTCAATGTCACACAGCAGATAAATGAAGGTGGAATGATTCAAACCCTGTATCCTTCTCACAGAGAAGCAGCTCATTAACATATATGGACTTTACTCCTCTGCACTAACTGAATTTTGACTAAATGCTGAGCTCCTTTACAATCTGATCCTGTAGAGAAGATGGTATTACAGTAATATGCAGGAATCCCTATGTAATGGGTACTGAAGATCAAATGATTCTAATAATCACTCCAAATAATGCAGACTATATGACCTGACAAATGTCAACCCATTTGCAATTGCTGGAAGCTGTAAAGAAGGTGCTACAAAAATACATTAGTAAAATGTATCATGTTTAGACTACTAAAATGCAGTATGTCTAGATTATATAACACAATTCAGGCATATTAATGAATTAATTTGCTCTTTAGTGCAAAAATAAAGGAAAGCAATTGTAGACAATATAAATACTGCAGCAGCTTTTGTTCAACAAACCACAAGTCATACAAAAATCAAAAATATTACTACATACATCATACTGTTTCTTTTTTTTTTTGGGGGGGGGCGTACATGTTTGCATTGCACCTACATCTCATTTTTGACCTCCCTATATCTTCCCCGTCATCAAGAACAGCTGTCCCTTCTGATATCAGTCAGTACAGCTCTGTCCTACTTGAGTGGCTAATGCTGTATTGGTGAGGCATACACAACCAGGGTAAAGAGAGCCGGATCATGAACAAATGGGGCCCCATGCAATGTAATGAATCAGGCCGCTGCCAGCCAATATCAATATCCTATTACCATAACATTGTCTAAACCTGTCAGTGTACATACTATTTTTTTCTTTACTTTTCTAATTATCACAGAGATTTGGATTTCCCATAAAACTTTTATTTCAAATTTTACAGAAAAAAAACACTGAGAGCTATTTTTCTAAACAAAACAAAACACTTGCTAATTGAAAACAGACTTAGCATGAGAAACAGTAAACTTCTTTTTCCCTGAAACTCACATTTATTGAAAATGCATCTGGCAACCCATTAAACCGCAAGTGGGATTCATACTTAAAAAGCATACAGTTAAGTATTAGCCAATGTCTATATGAAGGTTGAAAGAATTCAAGACAAATGTATAACACATTTGCTAACACCCCACTGGATACAAGTGTCCATTTTTAGGAACAGCCCAGGAGTACTGTCTACTGATGTAACTTGGCAGAGTCATACAGAAGACAAAGGAAATCAAACCATGTACTACAGGAAGCAGCTGTTTAACAGTTTATTCACTTACTCAGTTGCACTAAGTGCTAGACAAGCTGTTGTGGTTCCAACACACTGCATGTCATTCCCATGTGTCTACAAAAAGCAATCTAAATTAAATCTAAATTAAAAATGCATTCATAGTTTTAATATTAACATTAAACTCACAGACTTCATGTTGTCCAATTTATTCACAACTACATAATAAAGACACTGTCAACATTTAACAAAACAAGGAAGCCAAGCATGTAGCGAAAGCACCCATATGCCTGCCCAACACAGCAATAAATTGGGTGACTCCATCATGTATATTATCATGCAGGCTACACAGTATATCTATCACCTCTGTCACGGCAGTGGTGGCATCTGCCTCTGCCTGGATGACAGCCCTGCCTTGCCTGGGTGACAGCTTCACATATCCATTGAGTATTGCTTATTGTGAACTGTGGCATTGATGGCCACCAGTTTGTAACTCCTGACCATTGTTCCTATGCTTTATAGAGGCAGAGGTGAAAGTGCTCCTCCCTGACTAGGAGTGCCTGGCATGACCTATCCTTCCATGGGCTCTGGAGAATTGGAAGCAGGTTTGACAGGCAACAGAATAGTGTCACTGGATGTGGATGATATTGTGCCCTCCACAGCCATCATTGCCAACAGTGGCACTGTGCCATCAGTTTGTGCTAGTATAAGGCTGAAACTGTTATTGCCTGATGCAGCACTGACATCAGCCATGGCCTCTTCCATTGTGGAGGACCCCATAACAATAGCACCTTCGAAAGCAAACTGACAAACACCTCTGTGTTGTTGTTGTTGTATCTTTTGGCTTTTCCCTGTTAGGGGTCGCCACAGCGAAACTTCGGTCCGCTAATGACTGGCAGTAGATTTTTATGTACTGTGCCATCAGTTTGTGCTAGTATAAGGCTGAAATTGTTATTGCCTGATGCAGCACTGACATCAGCCATGGCCTCTTTCATTGTGGAGGACCCCATAACAATAGCACCTTCGAAAGCAAACTGACAGACACCTTTGTGTTGTTGTTGTTGTTGTTGTATCTTTTGGCTTTTCCCTGTTAGGGGTTGCCACAGCGAAACTTCGGTCCACTAATGACTGGCAGTAGATTTTTACGTACTGAGTTGCCAGCCCTAACATACAACCTTCAACGAAGGTACGCCCATTCACGCATGTCTCCACACAGAAGACGCTTTAGCTGAGAATCGAACAGGACAACGTCTTATTGTGAGGCGACAATGCTACCGCAGCACCACCACCACAGTTTGACAAACACCTTTGTGTAATGATGCTAATATGTGACAACCCATCTTCACAGATCTGCACCAACTGCAGAGATAACAGCTGAGCAAAGAATATAAACAGACATCCTTTGTGTGGTATGCCTTTGTAACTACATCCTGGATGTACCTGTAGAGGAGATATGGCAGTGTTGAGCATCCCTGATCTCAAGGCACTGGTATGCCACTAAATCATGTTATTGACATAAGTAAATATCAGTCTCATGCATCTCCAAAACAGATGCAAGATTGTGCAACCAGTTCAGTGCCCACATCAAGGCCTCCATCAGATTTCACACTCTTTCCCCCTTCCCAGACATGGGCAGCAGGAACTCCTCCATGACACTGAGGGAGGCCTGTGACAGAGGACCCACATTCATGTCCATCTTCTCCTCTGCAATGGTATGGGCCTTGTTGCTGGCATGCAAGATTATGTTGCAGACCCTGCTAAGGACTTGATGGACTGCCCTGTTGTGGCCACCTACTACATTAACATCCACCACCAGCTCATGTCTCACATTCTTGAAAGGCCCAGCTGCTGTTGTCTGTTCTCAGTATCTATTATTCATGCTCACAGTGGGCCTGAAGATCAGTCACTGCCTGGGAGAACTTCTTGAGGTACTTCTGCTGTTTCAGTACCACATATCTGCTGTAAATGTGTACATACATCTATGGTCTGTGTGCAAAATATGTGCAAAACCATCTGTAGTAGGCATGTAGTCATGCAGCAGCTGTGCCACCATAAACAGGGACAATGATTTATGGTTCTCAAAAAAGCAAAATTCCACTTTCATGAGATGAAATCCAGGAATTATGCCCATGATTTTCAAGTGTACTTTCAGGTCATTACCATGAGTTTATTATAATTGCCTGCTTCATCTGTACCAGTGTAAAGCTAAAATACATTCTAGGCACAGGCATTAATAAAGCAAACTGAAATATTATAAGCAGTCAATATAACAGGAAATGTAGGGTGTGCTGATGATTAATCTGGCCTAAAATGTCAAATTCCAAGAACCCTCCCATGTTTTTCTAATACCCAGACAAACTATATTTGAGATTTACCTGTATTGTTTCCTGGAAAAATGTAAAAATCAATGTCCCTGACCATAAAGTGCCATGCGATTTGAGCTGCCTACCAGTGGACAGAGTCCACATCATACAGCCCCCAGCTATACATTTGGTAAGCTATTGCTGCCTGCATCTATAACATTCCTTCCCCATGCATCATTGCAACCTTCCCTGTGATCCCCATCCCCATATTAGGAGAGTGAAATAGAGCAACACGCTCAAAAAATAAGAGTCTTAAAGTTATCCAGTCAATCTGCCTTCTTAACAATGGCCTATGTACTGTTACCACAGCAGATGTTCTGCCCATCTGTAATCTGTAGATCCACATAATTATTTATTGTAGAGAACCCTTATACCCTTCTATGTGCTCTCTCTCTTCTTTTCAGCAGGTACCTCCTCAGGAACAACTCCCCAGCAATAAAAGATTCATACTATTATCCAGTCACTGTGCCTAACTGCCAACTGTCTTGTGTATGCTTATCACACAGGTCTTCCCATGTAAACACATATTAATATCTTCTGTGTGATCCACTAGCTATTCCTGAAATATTCAGTGGCATGAAGAGCACCACAATGCTGCTGACTATTGTTATTGCACTACAATGGTTGCCACCCCTAGACTACCTATGAGATACATGCCTGACTGCCTGTATACATGCATGGAAAATTGCAAAGTAGTCTGCATATGCATAGGTTGTTCCACAGGGACACTGTCCCACAACAGAGACACTGACATGATATGTACAGGACCAATACATTGTATCCGTATGCCTGGCAATCCTCCCAGGTATAAGAAGTTGCTGACCACTGACACTGTGGTGACATTGGGCTATGTTGAGCTGTAATGCTGCCCATCAATGTATGTCATGTGATGCTTGCAGTGTGTTTCACTGCAAATCTGGCACCATTTTTCTCCTAGGAAATTGCCTGATTGATCCACTACCTCTGCATAACTGGCCTATTCATTCCAGGAAATGTGAGATGTGTATTCCTGGGCTGGAGTGAGCCCTTCTGCCCATTTTTTTGTGCCTGGTAACCTCCATTCCCCAGTGAGAATCAGTTTGTAAGGGACAAAGCAATTTTTTGTCCTGAGGACAGCCTACCCTCTAAACCAACAACTCTTCTGAGCTCCCAATAGATTGATCCTGTGGGGCAGAGTGCCATTGCATGCTAGGTTCTCCTAGCATACTTAGTGAAATACACTGTAGTAGCACAAGCTCTACTGGCTCAGAACACCACTAAGTAAACACCTACTGCTTTCACTAGATGTCACTCACATGGTGAGGCAGACCTGACCTCCTCACCACCACCATGACTTGTGAGCTAATAGATGGTGCTCATTTTCATCCTCTCCAGATACCTCCTAGAGGCACCTGAGCTACCAGTTGAACTTGAGTCCTTTGCAGCATTGTCACCTTTATCCCTCTATGCCATGGAGCTGGGTCTTCTACCATTCTCCTCTTGATAGCAATTTGTGAACTGGCCACATACTTTAAAAAGTCTAAACCTGGAAGGGCTCCCACATAGTGTGGGAAAGAGACTACCATACTGATGAATCTAACAGGCTGTCAGGTGTTTCTTCATGAAGGCTGTGGGTTTTGGTGTCCCATGTGTATTCATTTTAGAATTCTGTTGCAGTGTATATATATGACTTGTTATCCATTTTGCCATGCACTTGCACTGTTTGGTAGGCTGTGTCTGCTACCTGCTGGTGAGCTCCTATGGCATTTAATCTTGCTTCATGTGGTGCACATATATTGCTGTAGTAAATTTGTGCCAGGCCTTTATATTGTTTCTGTCTTGCCACTGCATACTGAACAGCATTTTACTTCTCCAGGACTGTACTATCACCTAGTGTAGCACATCATTGCTAATTCCTTTTGCATTTATGCTTCCCTCTTTATCACTGCTTTCTTCTTTTTATTTGTCCTTTGATGTTTGTTTCTCTCCACTGATGTTCATATTTCATGATATGTCATTTGTGGCAGTATATGTGGTGCAGAAGCAGACACTGCATATTGCATCCACCTTGCTGGATAACTGGTGATCACCAGGCCCACGTCTCTAAAGGCTAATGTAAGTCATTCAGGAAGATGCAACCTGAAAGGCTCCCTGGTATCCTCTGGTCATCTGTCTCTGATGAAGGCTGTCGGCTTTCTCTTCTGGGCATCAGTGGGGGGGCCCTGGTATGTCATCTGACAGGTGGAAATCATGCTGACTGTTTTGCTAGATCAGTGGCTAGACACCCACATTGATAGCCTGGACCATGTCCTCATGCAACTGGCAGAATTGCACAGTTGTGTGGCCCTGACCAGAGAGCCAACAGTGGCTGGGCCCAGCCAAGTAGATTATCATGGAAGTATCTGAGTTCAGTTTGAGTGTGGCACTATGCAGCATGGCATTCAGTTGTCACCCCAACCTATCCTCCACTATGGTGTTCTCTTTCCTTATGTGTCAATTCCCTTCCTAGTTTGTAGTCCAATCCTTTACAATACTAACTCTCCTTCATCTGTCTGTCTGTCTCTCTTTTGTGACCCCCCACTCCATTTGTATTATTGCCTCTCTTGTTGGCCTTTGTCAGTCTTTTGTGTTTGTTTCCCTGCCCTCTATACCCTCTTTCTTATCCATACCTTTCCCACCTTGTAAACTATTGCTTCCTACCCCATACCTCTCCCCTCACTTGCCATTTTGTGGGTTCCTCTGCTAGTTCTTCCCCTTATTGCCTATCCTATACACCCACTTTCTTCTCACTTATAAGAAGAGTTAAGATTTTGCTGTGTAACCATTTGCTAGGCTCTCAGTTGTGCTCACAGTAGAGTGTCATTACGTGTTTGAATTTGTATCATCACAAGCATACTACATGCATGCAACTGCACTCATGAGGTCATGTAAGCACCATAGCACTATCCAGGTCATTTTGCTATTTGTTGTGTTTTTGACATTAAATTACCTATTAATTATTCTGACCCTGTTGTTTAATGTTTGTCCTACTGTATAGTTAATCAGTATTGGTCTGCATTGCGCTGCTTTAATTCTTTTTGGCCCTTATGCTCCTGTGTAAGCAATTTTTCTGAATTATGCCCATAGAGTGGTTTCATTTAACATCAAGAGATATTTAAAGCATAACTAAACAGCAATGACAGAGGACTGAGCTTTTATTTTCACCACTGTATTGCATCTGTTTCATTTTTAATTGATTCATTATTCATATTTCATATAGTTATGAATATTGCATTTATAGGAAGATGACAGATAGAAACAAATTACTGTGTTGTGATACTTTGCATCCCACATGCATTAGGAAAGTTATACCTAAGGGACAAACTATGTTATATTACTAGTAGTGCTGCTTTATTTTTTCAATATGCAAATAGTTTGTTAAGAAATAGTTGCTAGAAATTTTCCATTAGAAGTAAAATTACATGTTTTAAGTTGGACAGAATAGCAGATACTCTGGTCATGTTTATCAGGATGTAGGCTGATAGCAGACTTTTCCCTTTCATTACAAAACTATTGTGCATACAGTTTTCTTGTTGCTAATACAGGGATCAGGTTATTTAATAAATGGTGGGCATAGGTTCAGAGGTAAGTACTAGTCACTCAGTCTGTAGACCATTATGGCTCCCTGTTGAAATGTCAGCACTTGTAATGCCAAGTGCTGACATGCCAAAAAAAAAAGTCTGAAAACACAGGAGAAGAGTGAATGTCAAAGATCACTCTTCTCCTTAAAACCTCTTCTTGCAGAAGTGCAATCCTCCCCTGCACCCCCCCCCCATTGAGGAGCAACCCCCCCCCTCCACACCTCAAAGTTAAATATGCCAACTCCAAGATTGCCATACCTCGGAGAAAAAGGAATATTTTGAGAAATGGCATCTCAGACTCAATATATGTAAATCTGTTCTTTTGGCCATTCAGTGTCTGTATTTCGGGACTTGCTCTAGCGGGTCCTGATATTTCAACTGGTTATTGACCATTGCAAGCCTAGCCAAATAACCCTATTTAAAAGTTCTCCCTAGTCTCAAGAAAGATAAAACAAGATATGCTGGGGGAGAATTTGAGGCTCCCCATCCATTTATCTAGATTTACACAGAAGGTGACAAGGGTGCAACTTTTCTTAGTATGTTGTGGAATTTTATTCTAAAGGTGAGAGATACACTGGAATATGAATCTATCACATCAATGTGACTATTTTATCTGTGGATGAAAATTTAGTTTCTTTAACTGAGTATTTGAAATGCCATTTGTTCTGTGAAGGAATGGAAATACAGAGAGGTTTGGGTCTTTCATGGTTTGAAAGATTAGGCACATATCTCCATGAAAGAGTCTATAAGAGACTGTTTATAGAGGAAGGACTGCCAGTCAGTAAGGGGTTAGGAGGGTCACCTAATGGTTAAGGTGTTTGCCTTACAAACACAAGGTGCAGCATTTGAGTCTCACAAGGGATAATTGGCTAGGCTTAAAATGGCTCACAAGGGCAGTTAGCCTAGTACTAATCTAGGAATCTATAACTAAGATTTTTGAGGTCACTGATCTTTTTTTTTTAATTATGAACTCTGAGGTCTCTCAAACCAAGTGATAAGTTAAGACAAATATATACCAAAAGGTGCATTACATTCAATAATGGGTCTATTGACGTATGAGTAAAGGGGAGTTTGGACTTCCTTGGATCTAGTGGAGATGCCTTTAGAAATTAAATGAGCCAGCCTGAAGGCTTTTTGAACTACTGCAGAAACAAGATGGTCAAACAATAAGAAATTATCAGCAGGGGTGCTTTGATCCCTTACAAAAGTATCTAATTGAAGGAGTGTGCCACCTATATGGTATGTGAAAATGTTTTGTTTACCAAAATGAACTATGCCACATTTTTTTACATATAATTTGAGACCACTTTCCTTTGCACCAATTGTTAACATGGTCTAAATCACGTTGGAGCAATTGTAAGTCAGTTGTGGTTCGAATAACTGCACACAATTTACAGTCATCTGCAGACTCAGAAAACCCTGGGCTAGGAATATTTGACTGAAAGATTGAGAAACAGATGCCAAACAGGATAGTGTCCACCACTGAGGATGACAAGTCATTTGTAAAAGGAATGAAAATGCCCAGGGTATCTTACAGCATTGTAGTAATGAGAGAGGTGTGCATAGGTATACTCGCCCATGCTGGAACTGTAATATATGTAAATATGTTAATGCAGTAATAGTTTACATGTCTAGATTCAGCATATTGTATTTCAGTTTAATCATTTTTTTTTACTTGTAGCACCTCCAATTTGCTCAAGTTGGTATTTTCTTATTGACAAGACTGTTCGCCATTTCTGAGAGTTATCAAAGGACACATATGTGATGCAAGCAGAACCCGTATATCCAAGCCTTTAGCTAGGCCGGTAAACAGAAAGGTTAATAGACAATGAGTTTGCAAGACATTGCATGTGTGCAAGACAGATGGAAACATGGACAATGTGACTTTTCTTATACAAAGTCCCTGACAAAGCCAAATGGCTCCCTGTGTATCACATAGTAGAACTGCTACTAGGCTCTCTCAGCTTCAGATTTCTCCAGCCTAACTCATTCCCACTGCTAGCTGCCAAGCTTTATACTTAACACACACACACTACATCCTCAGATGCTTTTCTCAAGCAAAAAGCCTGCCTCCAATCCCCACAAACCAGGCTACACTGCACCAACCACTCTTTCTCCATCCTTGCTCCTAAGATATGTGAGTCCCTCCCCAGCCACCTAAAGGAACTATAATCTGCCTTTTCCACCTTCAGACACAAACTTAAAAAAAATTCCTCCACACCAAATTAAACTGTACTTGGCAGATAAGGGCCTCTCAACTTCTAGCATCACTCTGTTCGACTACTAACACTTGCTAACCCCCCACCAACCCTTGCACTGATTCTCATTATTACCCCACAGCATTTCCACCATGATGTAAACCTGAAATATAATAACGTGAATTGCAAAATGTGTATTTCTATCATAATTGTTGTTACATCTGTTAATTTACACTGTACAGTTGGTACCTTCTGTTCTGTTTTTAATATGTACTTAGGCTTATTGACTTCTTTGTGAATTATTTCACCCCAGTAGTATGTGCAAATGGCCGGAAGGGATCAGTGTAGCACCCAGTTAATCAAATGCAAACCAAAATAAAAGTTGCATGTCCTCCCCGCGGTCGAGTGGCCTCCGAAAGCCATGCGTGAATGGGCGTACCTTCGCTGAAGGTTGGGCATCGGGCTGGCAACTCGGCGCCATAAAAAAATTGACTGCCAATCATTAGCGGACCGGAGTTCCGCTGTGGCGACCCCTAACCGGGAAAAGCCGAAAAGACAAACAATCTGCATGTAATTTTCTGTATTTGAATCCCTGATTTGCTTTTGTCCCTTTCTTTTAGAACAGGGTGATTTATGCTGTTGTCAGATATATAGCAGTGTCAGAAAAATATCTATTAGTGTGTGTATGCTTAATGCTAATTAGAAACTAAATAAGTTAACACGTTTTTCATTCTATTTTATATGCACTGTTTTATATACAGTTGAGTTTCATATGAGACTGAAAAGATGCTTTTTGAAACTGCAGTGTGCTTTCTGGAACTAGCAAGATGCCCTCTGACCTAGTAATTGCTAGCACAGCAATATTCATGTTTACGCCTTTTGGAAATGTACTTGAGAAGCAGGTGATTATCTGCTAGATCAGGAAAAATGAATAAACAATGCTATATTCTGTAAATGTAATGATTTTAAACAATCAGCTCTGTTCGAAGTATGAGAACATGTGCAGCTGCAGAAGTTTAGAGATAGCATAGACAAAGGACTATTAGAGAAATGAACTGCAAACTATACTTGCTTTGTGCTCAAATTAGCCATAGTACCTTGAATGGTAACATTGCATATATCTAACAGGTGGTAGCCAAGGCCACGTTGTTTTTCTTAGGAAGTTTCTCACAAAAATTTATAATATCAGCAGAATATTGTAAAAACAATTATTACTAAATGATGATGACAAAACTTGTGATTCACTACGTCAGCTTGGTAGGCAATGTCTTATTAGAAAGTGTATAAAAATGTTAGCATTTCCTGTTTCTAGTTAGACAAACTCTGTATTAGCACGTTTTTATCTCCTTGCTGCAAGATTAAAGTGCCTTAACCTGAACCTACCGTGTTTTGATCATTTTTAAAGTATATTTTTCCTTTGACAGTTTGGTTCTTCGGACCAGAAAGTACCTCTCACTCTAGGCCCAGGTCAGAATTGGGCCCGGTGGCATGTACCCATACGGAGAAGTGGCCACATCGGCTCTTCTGTTTTGAAAGACCTCCGACTGAATTGTCATTCGAAAGAGGCCAGCCACTGTTTCTGATCTGGGATTGGAGGACGAGTCAATGTTCCAGTGGATCAACTCACGGAGGGTCAGGTAAGGAGGAATTTACCTTTTTTCTGTTTTAGATCAGGGACTTGTTACAGTACTGTTTTGTCAGGGAGATTTGCATGTGCAGATCAGGGACAAAAAGATTGCTGTCTTGTCATAGATCAGGGAAACAGAATAGGTAGGCAGTTATTCTAGATAAACTGTGAAAAGGTGTAAAAATCGTGGTACCATGTGATAAGAAGAGTTACGTAACAATTTCTGACTTAGCTAAGGCAACATGGGAAATCAGTGCACGAAAAGTTCCCGAGACCCGCCCCTAACCGAAGACGTGAAATATATGCAATTACAGCGTGCCGATAATGTTAAGTATTATACAAAATGGGTTGACAAATACAAATTTGATGGTAATTTAGATAAACCTTCACTTATTAAACTTGTTAGACAACTTAAAACAGATGCAAAAGGTCAGCTAAAAAAGCAATGACAATTAGGAGTCCCTCAGGCACACAGGTGGCTTGAGGAAGCAAACCGCAGGGAACAAAAGATTAAAAATTCAAAAGCAATGTTCTTAGATAAAGAAGATAATAACTTGGTAATAGCAACAGCCCCTCCTCCTCCCCCTCCGCTTCCCTTACCTGAATATGAAGCGAGTGGACAAGCTGATCCACCTCCGCTATACCCAGCTGTTTCTGTAAAATCAAAACCATTTGTCAGGGATCCTATTGAGACCAGGTCTCGAACATGAAACTTGAGAGGGGATATTGAATTATATGAAATAAATAGAAATTCACAAGCTATGAGTGAGGAAGAGATATGTCCACTCATAGAAGTACCAAATCCGCAGGCAGGACAGGCAGGACAGGATCCAACTCTTTTAGTATATAGACTGTGGACACCGGAAGACATCTGGAAAGCCACAGAGGGAATTCCCCATCCAAAAGTTAATTTTAGAAAATTCTTAGAAGACTTACAAGGCATGAGGTTAAGTTACCATTTGAATGGAGAAGAAGTAGAGAAAGTAGTTAGACAAATCGTAGGTCCAGATTGGCACATGATCAGTGGCAACTGGAATCCCCGTGACGCAGAGCTTAGACCACTCCCACATAGTAACGCAGAACTGGACAACAGAGTGAAAGGTCTGACAGACCGAATCTCTGAGAAATGGAAGCCTAGGGCTGATTGTACTTGCATTAATCAATGCATACAACAAGAAGGTGAAACTGTTGATAGATAGTATGCCAGATTATTAGAATGTTTTAATAACCATTGTGGAATGGCAGGTACCTGAAGATCAAACACATGATTCCCCGTAGGAGCAACAGCTAAAGAATGAATTTTTAAAAGGCAGTATTGCGCCCATTAGCAGCTTTATTACAAAGCACATGGTAGATCATCAAACAAGTAGATTACAGTCTTTACTTGAATATGCAAGACATGCCGAAAGGCATTTTAATAGCAAAAAGAAAAAGAAAACTCAAG
This sequence comes from Protopterus annectens, assembly GCF_019279795.1. NCBI lineage: Eukaryota > Metazoa > Chordata > Ceratodontiformes > Protopteridae > Protopterus > Protopterus annectens. Next base: position 1,345,604,003 of record NC_056735.1, on the reverse strand, counting down.
TATTTGCAGTAGAAGATGGATCAGAAGTCTTTGTAGTATAAACTGGGAAGAAGGGTAAGAAAAATACCCAGGGAAACAAACAATCTGATAAATGATCAGAAGACTTTGAAGAAAGAAAGAAAAGGGGTGAATGTTTTAAATGCGGGCAAAAGGGACATTTGGCAAGGGATTGCAGGCAAAATAAGAAGGTAACCACGGAAGATAAGGAGGGTGAGGAATGACTATATGATAGTCAAGAATCACTGTTTAGGAATAAACAAGAAAAGATAAATGCAAATGTGGTAGAAAGAGTAGAGGATGTGACAGAAGAAATAGAGGATGCACATGAATTCATAGATAATGAAGAAAATTAAATTTTGGATTTAGCATTATTGAGCTTAGAGCTCTACTTAGCAGACACAAAACTGGAAGTTACACTTCTGGTAGAGGGGATGGAAGTCAAATTCCTGTGTGACTCAGGGGCTTCACGGACCCTGATACATCCTTCCAAGCTACCAGAGAATTCAGAATCACTGGACTACATATTAGTGAAAGCAGCTAATGGACAGCTGTATCGGGAGCCACTCTCCCACAACATAGTGATAACTGACCCAGTTTCAGGGATGACCCAGAAAAGCAAAATTGTTGTTTCTGCAAAATGCCCTGTGAATCTCTTGGGCAGAGACTTAATGCAGATATTTGGCATAGCCATAGTTCCAACTATGCAGGGTATAGAAGCACAGCGACAAATGGATACTTTTGTAGTGCGACCGGAGGGTGAAACATTTTATTGGTACAGCCAGGACTTAGTTACGACTGGTCCAGGGACAGTAACTGAAGAACTGATGAATGTAGCCATCAGTAAATCCCCCTCCCTTGACACTGATAAACAGCATTTGTTGCATTGCACTCTATATTACTGTAGCAGACCAGGACCTGATAAAGAATACGAGCAAGTACTGTTTAAAAAACATGCTAATAGGTTAGTATTGCGAAATTTGTACTGGGACACAGAAGGAAACAGTGTAGTAAGCTGTTCATTGCCCCAGGAATTCCTAGCACTTTACAAATCTAATTGATTACCACATGTAAGCTTAACTAAAGATAGAAATTTCAAGTGGGCAGACCTAGGAGAAAAAGTCACAAGGTGGGAAAAACAGACAGAGTTAGAACTCTCTGAACAAGGAGTACAGAAGCAGAAATTAAATTGGATAACACAGACACACCCTGCTGTGCACTCACAGGCAAGTGAGGATAGCTGAGTGGCACTCTTACTAGAGGAAGAGGAAAAAGCCTTGCGAGACATACCAGAGACTCTCTGGTCAACAGGGAAATCAGATGTAGGACTTATTCGTACAGCAGGACCAGTTACTATTACGCCAAAATCAGCATTTAGACCTCAAAAAAGACAGTATCCCTTAAGGAAGGATGCAGAAATAGGAATCAAACCTATAATAGCAGCCTTACTTAAGGAAGGAGTCTTAATAGAATCTCCTGATTCACCGTGTAATACACCCTTATTTCCTGTTAGGAAAGCAAATGGAGAATGGTGTATGGTCCAAGATTTACAAGCTGTGAATGACGCAGTTATACCCAGGGCACCTACGGTGCCAGATCCACACACTTTATTTAATGATTTGAAACCTCAACAGAAGTATTTTTCTGTGGTAGATATTAGCAATGCATTTTTCTCAATACCAATACACCCAGACAGCCAACATTGGTTTGCATTTACATTTCAGGGGAAACAGTATAAATATACGAGACTACCACAGGGATATTGTGAAAGTCCAACAATATTCGCACAAGAAATGGCAAGTAATCTGGTGGGATCTATCCCACTGAAAGGTAGTCAGATTTTACTTTATGTAGACGACATTCTGCTGGCAGCCCCCACCCAGCAAGAATGCAGAGAGGATACCATAGCATTATTACAATTTTTAGCCACTCAAGGACACAAGGTAAACAAAAACAAACTGCAACTTTGGAAAAAACAGGTCAAATACCTGGGATATGTAATATCCAAAGAAGGCAGAATATTAGATGAGGACAGAAAAACATCAATATTACAAGCACCCAAACCAACTACCAAGAAGGAAATGATGTCCTTCCTGGGTACTACTAACTTTTGTCGGAGTTGGATACCAAACTGCTTTGGAATCTGCTCCGCTGACTAACTTGATATTCAAAAAGCCGATGGCAGCACAAGATTTATTACAGTGGACACCAGAAGCAGAATCAGCTTTCTGCAAACTGAAACAACTGATAGCTTCTTCCTTAGTTTTAGGATTACCAAACTATCATAAGCGATTTTTCCAAACTGTAGACTGTAAGCAAGGTTATATGACATCAGTGTTAACACAACAACATGGGGACAAACAACGCCCCATAGCTTACTATTCATCACAGCTAGACCCAGTGGCGCGATCCTTGCCCCACTGTGTACAAGCAGTAGTCACAGCTGCAATGGCAGTGCAGGCTTCAGCCTCAGTAGTATTGTTCCACCATCTCACATTGAGAGTGCCTCATGTAGTCGCGATTATTTTACTGCACGAAAAAGTAGCATCTCTTTCTCCTGCTAGACATCTTTCTTGTATGACTATACTGTTGAGCCAACCTCATATGACAATTGAACGATGCACAACTTTGAATCCGTCAACCTTGCTCCCAGCCCCTGCAGATGGAAACCCACACTGCTGCCTGCAGGAGATTGAGCAAAAGACACTACCTAGGAAAGACCTTACAGATGTTCCCTTGGATGATGCCGAGGTGACATACTATGTGGACGGCTCGTGCAGGAGGGATCCTACAGGACAGAATCTAGTGGGGTATGCAGTAGTTTTTGATACCAAGATTTTAGAAGCAAAGTCTTTACCACACAACTTATCTGCACAAGCAGCAGAATTGATTGCCTTGACAAGGGCATGTACCTTAGCAAAAGGTAAGAAAGTAAATATTTTTTCTGACAGTCAGTATGCTTTTTCTACTGTACATGTTTTTGCGCAGCAGTGGAAAAATAGAGGGATGATAACATCTACTGGTAAACCAATTAACCATGCGCAATTTATTTTAGATTTGTTAGACTCTGTTCAATTACCTCAGAAAGTAGCTATTTGCAAATGCATAGCTCATACCAAGCAACAGGATAGAATTTCAAAAGGTAATGCAAGGGCTGATACAGCTGCAAAACAAGCAGCTTCAGCTTCAGAAGTTTTTCTTTTAAGTGAAGAATTACAACCATCTGAGATTTTAGACTTAGAAATGTTAAAAACAATGCAGACACTTACTACAAATGTAGAAAAACAGAAGTGGATAAAACGAGGAGCAATCCTTGAGAAGGGACTGTACATCTCCAAAGAAAAGAAACCGATTTTACCATCTAACTTATTTAGATATGCAGCTTTGTTGAGCCATGGGTAGTGCCATGTCTCAACAGGGGGGATGGTACAGTTAGTGAATCGAGTGTTTACGAAATATGGATTTACAAACTACACAAAAAAGTTTTGTGCAGCATGCCATGTTTGTAACAAGCATCATGCACAAGGGGCGTTGAAACCTAAGCAAGGGAGTTTCCTTATACCACCGTATCCGTTCCATACTACTTGTATGGATTTTATAGAACTGAATAAATGCGAAAATAAGAAATACTGCCTTGTCATTATAGATATGTTTTCCAAATGGGTGGAAGCTTTACCAACTAAAAATCCAGATGCAGCTACTGTTGCAAAAGTCCTTGTTAAAGAAATTATTCCTAGATTTGGCATACCGGAAAAGATTTATAGTGACAATGGCACACACTTTGTAAATCAAACTATACAACAACTTAGTCATTATTTCAGGATATCTCTGAAAAACCATTGTGCATACCACCCCCAATCTGCAGGATTAGTAGAGAGGCATAATGGGGTTTTGAAAAATAAGCTTAGAAAATTGATTAGTGAGACACAAAAGAACTGGGTGCACTGTTTACCTCTGGCAATGTTGAGCATGAGAACTGTTCTAAATGCAAAAGGGTTAACTCCTTTTGAAGTTCTGTTTGGGAGGGCATATTATACACCTCAATGGAAACCTCTCATGCCTGCAGAGCAGGAGGCTGACAGTTCACTTGCAGGGTATATGAGGCGATTTTTGAATAACAAACTTTTGCAGTTAAATTCTGTTTCAGATAAAGAGCAAACAAAACCATTGGAAGCAGCAGTAGCCCCAGGCGCATGGGTCTGGGTGAAGGTGGTGAAGAGAAAAAACTGGAGTTATCCGAAGTGGGAAGGGCCATACCAGGTACTACTGTCGACACCCACTGCAGTCAAGATCGTGGAGCGAGCATCCTGGATTCATTTGACACACTGTAAACTGGTTAAGAACTTTGAACTGGACAAAAACCTTGTTACTGTTGTACAACGAGAACAAAATGACCAGGTATAGAGCAAACAGAGATACAGAACAACCTCAGAAAACGTGCATGATTATTCTGGTAGCTATACTGATAACATTGTTCTTTTTGTTGTGGCCTTTCCTTTTTCCCGCCACAAAAGTTGAACTGATTAAACGTGATGAGCCGAACATAGACTGGCACCCAAACTTTAACACTTATCAGGCAATTACCCGTGTGTATGCTGAGACTTTCAATGTTTTGAACTGCTGGATTTGCACAGCCATACCAACAGCATACGGGGGTTTATTAATGACTGCAGTCCCCCTAGGGGTCAATGAGACCTGGGAAAATTTGGTTTATGACACAGTAGCTATTAAAGCATATGATAAGGTAGCACTGTATTTGCCTGTGGCACAAAAGGTAATTGTATGTTTTTTTAAGAATGACACAATTCAAGTGGGTTGGAGCAAGTGCAATGTGACTGTACATTACAAATGTTATACCAAAGCAAACAAAATGGGTGGAACTTGTAGTTCAAATTATGACTCATTTCTTGAGTCCATGCATAAGACTATTGACCAAGTGCAACATAATCCTGTACTTTTTAAACAACTATCTGTAATAGATAGGAAAATGTTTCATGCAGGGCAGCCATTTCATAACAAAGTAACTACTAAGGTAGAAGATTGTTATTTTGTGTGTGGTAAAATAGCATATAAATGGTTACCTGAGAATTGGTCCGGCAGTTGTTTTTTGGGGTACCTGGTCCCGACCATATGACACACTGTGGTTTTGCCTCAGGGAAATATTCGAAATACCTGAGATGTGGCCAAGAAAGCTGTCAAAAAGCCTGAAAATCCAGTGGGACAGATCGAGGCGGGCTGGAAAGACCATCATACTGTGGGTACCAAACTGACGCACATGGACTTGAGTGATGCTGTTATATCTTGGGCAGGCATATTACCTGCATATGGCACAGTGAAATCAATTTGGGAGCTGCGAAAACTGTCTAAACTTCTCGAAGTAATGAGTAATGCAACTTTTTCTGCTCTTGAATTGATAACTGATGAACTGAATGCTATGAGAACTGTAGTGCTCCAGAACCAAATGGCTCTTGACTTCACCCTAGCAGCGAGAGGTGGTACGTGCGCTTTAATCAAAGAAGAGTGCTGTGCGTATATACCTGATCATCAACATGAGATAAACGACCACCTTGAGGTGATACAGCAAGTGTCGGCCATGACCAAACCAGGCCCAAACCCTCTGATGGATTTTTTCCAGAATTTGTTTGGGGGGGTGGGGTTCCATCCTAATGAACATCCTGATTGCCATTTGTGTGGGATTACTCCTATTAGGAGCATGTATTTGTTGTGGTATCCCCTGCATGAAAAAGCTAATCAAATAATTTATAGATATATCAGTTTCTGAGATTATGTATCAAAGTACTGAACTTGAAGAATTGTTAGAATGTGAAACACTTTCATAAGTTTAAACTGAATGACTTTCTTAACTGCAAATCCTGAATGGAAGAGGTTAGGAAAAGAAGCAAACTGTTTATTCTTTTGAAAATAGAATTAAAAAGTATTAACAGGTGGGGAAATGTCAGAAAAATATGTATTAGTGTGTGCATGCTTAATGCTAATTAGAAACTAAATAAGTTAACACGTTTTTCATTCTATTTTATATGCACTGTTTTATATACAGTTGAGTTTCATATGAGACTGAAAAGATGCTTTTTTGAAACTGCAGTGTGCTTTCTGAAACTTGCAAGATGCCCTCTGACCTAGTAATTGCTAGCACAGCAATATTCATGTTTATGCCTTTTGGAAATGTACTTGAGAAGCAGGTGATTATCTGCTAGGTCAGGAAAAATGAATAAACAGTGCTATATTCTGTAAATGTAATGATTTTAAACAACCAGCTCTGTTCAAAGTATGAGAACATGTGCAGCTGCAGAAGTTTAGAGATACCATAGACAAAGGACTGTTAGAGAAATGAACTGCAATCTATACTTGCTTTGTGCTCGAATTAGCCATAGTACCTTGAATGGTAACATTGCATATATCTAACTTGTGGTAGCCAAGGCCACGTTGTTTTTCTTAGGAAGTTTCTCACAAAAATTGATAATATCAGCAGAATATTGTAAAAACAATTATTACTAAATGATGATGACAAAACTTATGATTCACTACGTCAGCTTGGTAGGCAATGTCTTATTAGAAAGTGTATAAAAATGTTAGCATTTCCTGTTTCTAGTTAGACAAACTCTGTATTAGCACGTTTTTGTCTCCTTGCTGCAAGATTAAAGTGCCTTAACCTGAACCTACTGTGTTTTGATCATTTTTAAAGTATATTTTTCCTTTGACAAGCAGTCAATGCTGATTCTTTAGCAATTAGCACTATCTTCATCAAATGATTCATCTTTTCAAAATGCATTTATTTTCTCGATAGTTTAACTTGGTATGGCTAATCTTGATAAAGGAACATTCTCTGCGCAAGTGTAAAATACACAATGGCCATTAATTTGTATATCAAAGACATTTTGTTATTTGCATCTGAAAGAAATAGCTTGCCATTTCTTTTTATTGTTCCAGAATAGGATGCTAGTCCATTTAATGTGTAAAGAAGTAAAAAATAGGGGAAAAGAAACAGTAGTTCATCTAATGAAAGCTTGTTTTGTTTCTTTTTTGCTTGCAGATGATGACATTTTTTGTCCTCAGCACAATGATTTTTCTTTCTTTTTGTCTTCAACTCTGGCCTGGGGGAAGCAAATATGGTATTATATCTCTTCAAGTACCTGAAAAACAGCTCAAAAGACTCTAAAGGTTCTTGACTAAGTAGATTTCAGAGGTGGACAAACTAAATTATCCTAGTAGATTTATAGACTTAGAAATAATGAGCTTTGTTTGGCTTACTGAGCAATGAAAGATACAACCTTCTTTGACTTTCTTCAACTTCACAAAACCAAAATTCTAAGACACTCACTTGAAAAACCTTTACTTTCATTGTAAGATACAGGTTTCTAACACAATGCATACCATCTCAGGAAATGACTCTCCTTACACACTGAACAAAGCAACACCTTATCTAAATTCAGAACAACTGTCTGGGTGATCAAAATGTATGCATGGAGTCATTGCCAACAGTATTTTAGCCAGGGATACCTAGATAAACTTTACTATGGCCTTCTGGCTGAAGGCTTAGTACAAAGTTACAAATCAATGCTTTATCATATCTTTAGGCAGCATAATAAATAAATGTGACATGTTAAAGCTGCAGAGTATTTGTATGAACATATTACCAGAATCAAACATCTAAGATGGTAACTGTATAAAAATGATAAGAAAGGCTATTAATTTGCATTATATTATATTATATTATATTATATTATATTATATTATATAACACATCAAAGACAATACACAATTGTGTGCAGTGCTCATTGTAAATGGCACCACCTATATTGAACCAGAAGATATAGTAAACCTCCTGTCTGATAAATTCAGCTCCCTTACTATCACTAGGGAACAGGTCCTTAATGCTGTCTCTAAGACCAAGAACACTGCATCAATGGACCCAGACAACATGCCAGGATGCCTTCTAAATAGCATGAAACATGACCTATCAGTGCCTCTGGAATTACTATTTAACTGTAGCTAAGCCTCCAAACAGGCTTTGTGCCTCATGAATGGAAAAAGGTAACAGTCATCCCTCTGCACAAAGGTGGGCCATCTACAGACCCTGGAAACTACAGACCCATAAGTCCCACTAGTCTTATACGTAAAGCCAAGAAAAGAATCATCATGGAGATGATCAATAGAGAAATAGTAAACCTCCAGACACTGGACCCACCCCAGTTGGTTTCGTAAAGGGCAGATCATGCCTACTCACCCTGGTGGACTTCTTTGATAAGGTCACCAAAGCAATGGATGAAGGCAGAATTGCTCACACTGCCTACCTTGACCTGGCCAAGATATTTGACACAATACCCCTGTAGATCAGAGTGCATGTGCTGTGTACTGTATCTTTAAGAAGCATGTCAAAGACGTAACGTGCACGCATAAATGCCAAGCACGTGACATTCCTAGTGCCATTTTGAGAGTGAAGCCAGAGAGTAAGCATGTATGATTCCAGCAGTTAGTGTGCATATAAGTTACTTTAAAATCAGTTAACTACAATCATGATGTGTTTCTATAAAATAAAGTTGCTTAAACAGAACCCACAAAGACTCTTCTATTGTGCCCAAAGTATGAGAGTGACATGGTGTCAGAACCAGGATAGCACAGATTAATATTTGGAGCCATGAGGTGCAGAGATAACAGTGAAGGGAAACTAAGAGAAACGAGCCTGAAAACAGAGCCAAAAAAGAATCAAAGGTAATGAGAATTTGTACAAACTATTTATTCTATAAAAAGGATTAAATGGAGCATTACAAGGGCACAAACCACATTATTAAACAAGCAGGAGGCACAAAAGGTTTATTAACCAAGGGAAATGTTTAAAATAAGATATTTGACAAAGTGATTATCAGAAAAGCAAAGTGATCATGTTATAACAAAAACAAATATGTTTAAATAAAAAAACGAGCATGTTTAAGGCAAAACTGGCATGTTTAGAGGAAAAACAAGCACAAGAAAAGTACAATGGGCATGAAAAGAGATTAAACGAGCAAAACAAATATAATAAGGGCAAAAAAGGTACATTAAGCATAAATAAAGCAAGGCAACTGTATGTTTTGGCAAAGTGCTGAGTTTTGGCATAACTATGACTTTATATTGTTTTAAGGGCATAATTAAAGTTATTCGAAGTATCTCAAAGTGTGTAAAAGTGCTTACAGTGTGTGCTTATTACTGTGCATGTATTCTGAAGAGTTTATTTATGTGCAAAGTGCAACTATTTTGTAAAGTACAGTCAAAGACTAGTCATTTTGAAAAGTTTCTTGTGCTGAGTGTGTCTATTTGCAAGGTGCTGCTATTACAGAGTGTTTCTTGTACTGTAAAGAGTTGCCTACCAAGGTATTGCCATTTTGGGGGAAATTTCAGTGTGGTGTGTACAGTTTATTCGCAAAGTGCAATTACTTTGAAATGTTATTGACTCTGAGCTTCTCTCTTGGCAGTTCAGTCGCATAGTGAAGTTATTTGAAACGTTTCTTAAAATGATGATAAATTACTTTTGCAAGACAACAATTTCAAAGGTGTTACAGTGCCTGAAAGAGTTATAGGTTCATAGGTTCATAGGTTTAGGCTATCTGCCCTAAGGCATTTATAAGCCTAGCCAGAGTGTATGTGGCTTACACCACCCCTTAGGATGAGAATACTACGCCCTTTTAGGGTTTAGTTTACTATGCCTCTGTCTAGTAGTGACACAGAGATGACCCCGGGTAAACCTCGATCTCCCATCCACTCGTCGAGATTTCTCTTGAATAGAGTCAGTGAGGGCTCTGCCTAACATGGACTGGGATTCTGTTCCAGAGTGTGGGGAGCCTCTGGGTTATGAATCTGTCCCTCCAGCACATCCTATTTATTTCTGTGTTGAGGTTTAAGTCACTTGTTCTCATGGCTCTGATGGATTTGGATTTTCTGAGGTGGAGCATGTCCATTAATTCAGGATTGGACATGGCCTTGTCGTCAGGCACAGATACTGAATAGAGCTGGAGTTTTTACAGTCGGGCAGCATATGACATATGTTTAAGACCCTTTATCCTCTTGGTGAGGAACTTTTGGGGTCTTTCCAACTGCTGCAGGTGTCAGGTGAGATACATCCCAAATGGGGCATTGTACTCAATCATTGGCCTGATAAGAGAAGAGTACAGGGGCACAATGACCTCTCTTGATCTAGATGTGAAACCCTTCATGATAAGGTGGGCAATATAGAAGGTCTTCCTAACCACTTTGGCAATGTGAGTGTCAAATGAGAGGTTACTGTCAACCTGGGTCCCTAGGTCCCTGATTACCTCTTCCGTACTTAATGGATTACTGCCTATGTGGTAATTTGTCGGTACCTTGTTTTCCCCAAAGGGTATGACTATACATTTTTGGCGTTCAGCTTAAGGCCATGGCTCTGGCACCAATTATCCATTTCTGTGAGGCCTCTCTGGAGGATGTTTGTGTCCGCTGGAGTATCAATTATGGCGCCCAGTTTGCAGTCATCTGCGAATTTTGTCAGCCACAATCCTCCTATGTTTGCCTGTACCTCGGAAAAATAAATGCCGAACAAGAAGGGTCCCAGTGGGACACCGCTTGTGACTGGCTTAGAGTCTGACATAGCTCCAGCAACTCTGACCCTGTGGGTTCTGTCCTTGAGCCAGTTTGCAACCCATCTTGTGACATATGGGTTTACATTTAAGCTGGTGAGTTTGTCTATGGTATTGTGTCAAAGGCTTTTGCAAGGTCAAGGTAGGCTGTGTGAACTGCCTTACCTTCATCAATGGCCTTAGTGACTGTTTCAAAAAAAGTCGACCAAGTTCAAAAGGCATGATCTGCCCTTGACAAAGCCAAATTGGGTAGGATCCAATGTCTGTAGGTCCCCAATGTCTTTGTTTATGAGTTTCATAATGATCCTCTCCATAGCTTTGCAGACCAGGCTCGGGCGGTAATTTCAGGGTCCGTAGAAGCACCGCCTTTGTGAAGTGGGACCACTGTTGCCGTACACCACTCTTTGGGTGCGTATCCTGTAGATTAAACAGCAGCCTTATGTGTGGGTTTAGTTCCTCTTGAGTTCATGTAGCACACAGCCGGGACACCATCCGGTCCCATTGATGCTGTGTTTTAGCTTTAGAGAGGCTCTCACCTGGGCATCTGAGATGTTAAGGAGGCTACAATCTGCTGGGATAGTTATTTCTCCTTTTGGGGGGGAGGAGAAATTTGCACTGAACCTGTCTGCCAGAATGTTGGCAATGTCAGTGGGTTCAGTGTATTTTGTGTCATTTTGGACTAACTCTGAGCATATCTGGGAGTTTCCACCCAGGTTTCTAACATAGCTAAAGAAGGCCTTGTGATTGTCTTTTGTGTCTTTTGCGATTTTTCTCTCAAAGTTGGCCTTGGATAATTTTATGAGTGATTTTGCTAGTACTGATCAGAGATGCCTTCTCTTTTAGGGATTTTGCTCTGTCATGTAGTAGCTTCCTCCTCCTGTTGTAAAGTTTGTTTATGGCTGGGGTCCACCAGACTGGGCCTGCCTTTGGGGAATGGGTCTTGGTTTTATTTGGGATTGCATGATCCATGCATTCTTGAAGGTGCCCATAGAAGGCATTTGCAAAGGATTCAGCAGTGTGGGTTGTGGTTTCCACTGGCCCAGGGGCCTTGAAGGATACCACTTCAGTCTTAAGAAGTGTGAAGTTTGCTTTTGAGAAGTTCTTCACTGTGGTCTTTTGTGCAGGAGGTGGGGGTGGGATGTGGATTTCCAGTGAGATTAATTTATGGTCTGATCTTACCAAAGAGGGATATACTTCCGGTGTGGAGCATTTTGTCCCCATGTTTGTGATGATCAGGTCTAGTATATTGTCTCCTCTTGTGGGAATGGTGACTAGTTGTTCCATTGCATTTGAGTTTATGAATTCTAGGAACCTTTGGGCTAGGGTGTTGGGGCTTGAGTAATGTTCCCAGTCTATGTTTGGGTAGTTGAAGTTTCCCAAAATGATGGTATTTGGAGAGACATTCATACTCTCCAGTGTCTTCAGGAAGGCTGTGTGGGGTTCCTGAGTTTGAGAGGGTGGTCTGTAGCATGCTACAAACTGTAAGGCAGTTTTGCCTATGGTTAGTTGCACCTGGATAGTCTCCGATGCTTCGTGCATTGCCACTAACCTGGAGGTGTGGGTATCTTTGATGAAAATGGATACTCCCCCTCCTTTTGTGGTTCGGTCCAAGTTTTGGGGCCGGAAAGCAGAGTATGCCCAATAGCCTAGTTTTGAAAAGGCCAAGAGAATTAATTTCAGAACTACAAAGTATAAGGGCAAAGTACAAGTACTGGCATAAATTTCTGGCATATGTGTATGTGTTCGTGATTATTTGCTAAGAACCTTCACTGGTATGTGTTAATATAACAGACAGAGTCCAAAAGCCCTTATCACTTGTATTTGATCAGAATATTGCAAATAATTGGAAAATATTTGAGGAAGAGTACAATATTTTTATACAAGCAGCTTATTCAAATAAAGATGCATGCATCAAGGCATTCATATTGTTAAACCTAGCCTGGTCAGAGGCTATAGAAAGAGAGCATTCATTTGTGTATGCACCAGCAGTATATGAGGGAGAAGGTCAAACTTGTCATATTGCTGTACAAGCTGAATCAAGGGAAGACCCAGAGTGTTTGAAGCATAAGTTCAGAGAAATGTGTAACCCTCAGACAAATATTACATTAGAGAGGCATTTGTTTTACATGAGAGAGCAAAAACCAGGGGAAACTTTTGCAGCTTATATAACTGACCTGAGAAACAAAGCTAAAACATGTCAGTTTGATGACTTAAAAGATGAGTTAATAAAGGACAGGCTCATGTGTGGTATTAATAGTGCTGCTATGAGAAAGATCTTGCTTCATGACAGTGATTTAACATTGAGCAAAGCCATAGAGATTTGTCAAATCAATGAGGTGACAGAAAAACACACAAGTATGTTTGCTAGTGACAAGAGCATGGTTTCAGCAGGCTCCAGAGCAAATGTAGATAGTATGCAACACATGGCAAACAGAAGTAGGCATAAGCACATGTCAGCCCTTGCTGGCTCACCACGGAAACCCCATAGCTTTCCAGAAAGTTCTAAGGCTAGTTCCTTAGTACAGTACAAGCATGAATCAACAGAACCCAAGTCTAGCTTTATTGTTAACTGTCACAATTGTGGTGCAAATCATGAGTCTAAAAGAGAGAAATTCTTAGCTTTGGGTCAGCAATGTGACAAGTATAAAAAATCGAACCATTTTCAAAAGTTTTACAAATCAAGTAAACCTCACACACTTGTAAAAAAAGGTCACACAAGAAAGCAAGTTGATCAAGTAGAAATGCAACAGTCAGCTTTTTATGTAGAGATGGTGTATCAGTAGTTGGTGAAAGGGTAGATGCAGTGAATTTATTGGCAAAGATTGAAGTGTTTTGAACTGTCCGGATCAATGATATATCACAGAGCTTAAAGTAGACACTAGATCAAAGTGTAATGTTATATCAGCAGATGCATTTGCCAAAGTGAGAGCTAATGAATAACTCTATGTGGCCAGTAGTGCGAAACTTGTTGCTTATGGAGGTGAAGAAATTCAAACCAAATGTTCAGTGATGCTTTCATGTTATTTGGCCAAGAGCTGTTACAACTTATTATTCTATGTAGTACGAAGGCCAGTATAGTCTTTATTCGGTCTCAAAGATACCTTGAGAATGAATCTGCTGTCTTTTACCAAAGAAGTTCATTGCATAAGTGCATCTCCTAGTTCCAATTTTTCTGAAGCCATTTTCTCAGAGTATGCTGATGTTTTCAAAGACAAGTTGGGAAAACTTCCAGTTGTATATTCCATGAAGTTATACCCAGAGGTTGCTCCAGTAGTTAAACCAGGCAAGAAGAGTTCTGATAGCTATGCAGGACAAAGTCAAGGCTCAGTTGGAAATAATGGTGCAGCAAGGTGTGATTTTCCAGTAACAGAACCAACTGAATGGGTGTCATCTATGGTAGCAACTCACAAAAAAGGTTCAGATGAAATAAGAATATGTATTGACCCGAAAGATTTGAACAAAGCATTGAAGAGACTGTATCATCCAATATGCACATTCGAAGATGTTGCAGCCTTATTCCGAATGCCACTGTTTTTTTCTGTTTTGGATGCAAAAAGAACATTTTAGCAAGTGATGCTTGATCACAATTCCTCATTACTAACCACTTTTGGTACCCCATTTGGCACATACAGATTCCTAAGGATGCCATTTGGAATAAATTCTGCAAGTGAAGTCTTCCAGCGTGCAATGGAGCAAACTTTATTTGGGTTATCCTTGTGCCATAATGGTGGATTGGTTGGAGACAGTGGTGAAGCAGAGCATGACAGAAACCTAAAGAGAGTTCTAGACAGGACACGTGAAGTAAATTTGAAGCTCAATCCTCTGAAGTGCAAATTCAGGATGCCAGAAGTTACATATGTAGGTCATTTATTTACCAGTACTGGCTTGAGACCAGACCCGACCAAGCAAGCAGATATCCTTGAAATGTCAGCAACAGACAATGTTCAAGCTCTACAGTGTTTTCTAGGTATGGTCAACTATTTAGGCAAGTTTATATCAGACTTCAGTGAGTTGACAGCACCTTTACGAGAGCTAACATGTAAAAATGTTGCATGGTCATGGTTAGAACATCACCAGAAGGCATTTGAAGACATTAAGCAGAACATTGCCACCCCCCACCTACAATAAGATACTATGATATGAATAAACTAGTCACTCTTTCCTGTGATACTTCAAAATTTGGTCTTGGAGCAGTTATACTTCAAGAGGGTAGACCAGTAGTCTATGCATCTAGAACACTTACCCAAATTGAGATGCATTATGCTCAAATTGAGAAATAACTTTTGGAAATAGTGTTTGCATGGTTCAAGTTTCATTGTTATATTTAAGGTTGAGCTATTCAGACTGAAACTGACTAACCACCTCTACTAGCTACTATTCTAAAGAAGCCTATACATTCAGCTCCAGTGAAATTACAAAGAATGATGCTTAAATTACAAAAGTACAACTTCAAAATGGTCTGTATGAGAGGCAAACTACTCCATCTGGCTGATACCTTATCCAGATCACCCAGAAATATGATGAAACAGCTTGACGCAGAGAATTTTGACTTTGATGCGATGGCAGTGCATAATTTTTCTACGACTAGGCTTGATGAGTTATGAGATCACACAAAAACTGATCCAATTTTGCAAAAGCTCAGTCACTACATTAATGATGGGTGTCTCGCAAAGCAATCAAGTGTATCACCTGAAGTGCAAACCTATTTTTCTTACAAAGGTCCTAAAGTTGTTGTTCCAACTTCCTTACAACAAGAATACAGACAGATTTTGCATCGTGGTCACCCAGGTTCCGCATCCACTAAGAAAAGAGTGAGAGAATTAGTATTTTGGCCTTCATTACTGAAAGACATTGATAAAGTACTTTCTTCTTGTTCAGTATGCAATAGTACTAGATCGCATTTGCAAAGAGAACCACTTCAGCTAAGTCAAGTTCATGAACTACCTTGGTCAACAGTAGCCAAATGATATTTTCGAGTGGAACAATCAACACTACTTAGTGTTGGTAGACTCTTATTCAAACTGGTTTGAGATTGACTTACTACCTAACTTAACATCAACTACTGTTGTTACTAAGTTGAAATGTCATTTCTCAGTCCATGGTAGTCCACACAAAGTTATCTCTGACAATGGTACTCAGTTTACTAGTCAGTGTTTTCAGAAATTTGCAAGAGAATGGGACTTTGTACATGTTACTAGCAGTCCTGAATATCCACAGTCAAATCAGCTAGCTGAACATGCAGTGCAGAGTGCAAAGCAATTACTTGAAAGATCAAAGTGTGACAACACCGATGTCTTTGTGAATTTACTTAATCTCAGAAACACCCAGTGATGATATTCTTGGCTCACCTGCTCAAAGACTTCTTTCCAGACAAACCAGAATGATGCTACCTATTAGTTCCAGTTTATTGAGCCCTAAAGTTAAGAACAACAGAACCATAAAGTCTCAGCTATTCAAGAAGCATTCGATCCAGAAGTCCAGAAATGATAAATCAAGCAGATTTCTTTGTCTGTTGAGGGAAGGAGAGACAGTGAGAATACAAACGGTAAAAGGTTTTGACTGGATTGGTCAGGTTACCGGAATTTGTGCCGAGGCGAGATCTTACCTTGCAGAATCTGAGGGTATGGGGTACAGGAGAAATTGCAGACATCTACTTCCTGTACCAGAATCATCATCACAACATTGTTCTAGTGACACAGACTCTAGACCTCAGAGTGAACCAAATGTTGTTTCCATTCCAGAGTGTGTTCCTATCTCTGATTCCATTCCTGAAGATTTTATGTTATTTATTTTATTTTACATTTGTTAACCAGGAAAGTCCGACTGGATACATGACCATTTTCAGTGGAGGCCTGGGGAGAAAAACTCCAAATATACATAAACAAGTGTAATTACAATGAAATTCTTATTTTGTATTTTGACAACATAGATATTTGTTTAATGCTATATACACACAATTACATGTTTTTCTGAAGTACAGACAGGAAATGGATGGAAGTTAATAGGTAAGGAGGAAATAGTTGGAGATTATATCTGAGAATGGGAAACATTTAGCCTTAAGGTGGTTGAGGAGGAGATAGTTAGAGATTATATGTGAAAAGGGGAAACACATCGCCTTAAGGTGACTAACATACATGCTAACAACCTTATTTCATATCTTACCAGCAGGTGAGAGACAAATTAATTCTGACCATTTTAAGGATCAGAGTTTTATACTTGTAGCTAGGTTCTCAAATATAGTTTCTGTTTGAATGGGGTTAGTCAGGGTTTGTGCATGGACAAATCCAGTGCATTTTTAGGTATTTCTTTAGGGATATTTTGAATTGGGGTAAGGAGGACAGAGTAGTAAGTTCAGCAGGAAGTAAGTTCCAGTTTTTACCAGCAGAGTTGGAGAATAGTGATTCATCAGCTGAGTTGTGAGCTTTAGTAGTTTGTACTAACATTCTCTCCAAGATGTTCCAAATAATTCCAAGATCGATCATTTTACACAGTCAGTTCCAGTTGCTAAGCCCAATTCTCAGTTTTATGTCACACAATATAGACAAGTATCCAGGCCCAGTGTGAAATACGCAGCAACTTGGACTTAATTGTGTAAATATGTATCTTATCTTGTGAAAATGCATGATAGAGAACTGTCTGTGATATCTGCATATCAAATAGATTCAATAACATTAGATGTTTTATTGCTGTGTACTGTATCTTTAAGAAGCATATCAAAGACGTAACGTGCATGTATAAATGCCAAGCACGTGCCATTCCTAGTGCCATTTTGAGAGTGCAGCCAAAGAGTAAGCATGTATGATTGAAGCAGTTAGTTTGTATATAAGTTGCTTAAGTTAAAGTCAGTTAGCTACTATCATGATGTGTTTGTATAAAATAAAGCTGCTTAAACAGACCCGATGAAGATTCTTCTATTGTGTCCAAAGTAGGACAGTGACACCCCACTCAGGCATTGTTGACAAACTCAAGAGCAACAACATACCACTATGCCAAATCAGCTGTTTGAGGTTAGGTACAAACCCGTATGTCACTGGGTGGATAGCCAACTGGTTCACAGACAGGACCCAGGAAGTTAGAACTGGGGAGTCCCCCTTTTCAGTGGCCAGTCAGAAGTAGAGTCCCTCAGGGATCTGTCCTTGGACCACTCCTTTTTGGCATTTACTTCTCAGAAGTCAAGGCCAATGTCAGTGGTCTTTTGCTGACTAAATTTGCAGATGATTGCAAATTAGGAGCTGTCACTGAATCTCACACTGACACAAATGTTCTCCAAGAGGGGCTGACACAGACAAACAACTGGTGTCAGAGTCATGGATTAAAACTAAATATCAAGAAATGCATAATAGTATCCTTTGAGAAGTCATCCATCCCTGGTAGCTATCATATTGACAACACACCCCTAAGAGTTGACCCAGTAGTCAGAGACTTAGGGACACACATAGAGAGTAATCTAGCCTTTGATCATCATGTGTCTACAGTGGTGAGGAAATCATTCTATGTTGTGCAACTTTTAAACAAAGGTATGGCATCTAAGTCCAAGGAAGTCATTGTTCCACTGTATTCGGCATTCATCAGACCTGTCACTGAGTACAATGCCCCTTTGGTATGTACCTAACCAGGCATATCCAACAATTGGAACGTTCACAGAGGTTCTTCATTAAAAGAATACAGAGCGTAAGTAAAATGTCCTATGCAGACCACCTGAATGCCTTATCCCTGTATTCTGTCTCCTACAGGCTTTTGAGGGGACATCTATGCCTGGCACACAGGGCATTGTCAGACCCCACTCTGATGGACCTCCTGCATATCCACAAAACAAACAGCACCAGAATTACCCATTGTAAAGACTTAACCGTTGCCTGTGATATAAATAGGACTTGCTGGAAAGATAGGTATATATCCCAGAGACTACTGCGTCTATGGAACAGGCTCCTCATCCATGTGAAGCAGAGTTTCTCCCTAACCCAATTCAAGTGCAACTTGAACAATTGGATGGGAAACCGGAAATGTATCCCTGGTTTGGCACCTACAACTCTAATGGACACAGGTAATCTGTAAATGTTTCATCTCACAGGCCAATGCTTACACTTATCAAGGGTATCAAAAACTTGTCAGAGATTTGGGATGCATGACTAGGCTTAAAAAGGCCCTTGTGGTCATTAGCCTAGTAAACACCTATGAACCTATATTATATTATATTAATTTTGCTGATTCCTAAAACATCATAAAGGCTTGCCACATCTGGATGGTCTCTTTAGAAATGAGCCTCACACCTCCATTGAGGGATGCAAGAGAAAAATGTAGTCTAGTGCTAAGTGGCTGGAAAACTGTTGACTCTAGCACATTGATTCTGTCATGCTGTCTCAGTATCAGGTTTGATCATGTTCTGAGACTAGAACTGTCTCTGAAACACACCTGGAAATCATCTTTTCTAAAGAAGACTTTTCTTTCTAAGCATTTTAAGATAAATACAACTAAAACGCATATAATTTTGTTCAATACATAGAAACAATCCCTGGAGTCCTAAAGTTAGTGCAGAGAAACGTGATATCTGTGTAAAGATCAAATTTATAATCATACCTCTCAAATGTCCAGATTTTTGCCTCATATTTTGGTCTGTTTCTCATAAAACTTGTGGCTTTTTGACAAATTACTGATGACTGAAGCCACTAAATAAAGGAATATATTTGAATTTCAAAATTTGTATCTTCCAGAAAATACACGCTAATACCAATCATGTAATTTTAGCAACTTTCTAAGTTTATAAAAACAATGTTTAAAATATGTCCCAATTTTTGGACCTTTGTTCCCTCATTATTTTAGGCTTTGTCCAGATTTCTTGCACTAGGAGGTTGACAGGTATGTTTATAACTCAGCTGCATTACTCAAGTAAAGGTGTTCAGCTTATCTTTTAAAATAGTGCCAGGAATTTTTGACACAGATATATGACTGCACAGAAATTAACTACAATATAAAATGGATTTATTTTGTATCATGGGAGTAGTACATATTTGAGTTAATGCTTGCAGATGGCAATGCGTACTTCATTCATTCTCTAATTTATCTATTTTTAGGGTTTTGATGGAGCCAGGTCTTATCCTGGACAGAAACAGGTATAAGGCAGAGTAAGCCATTACAGAATGTATGAAGATGATCCCACACTACCTACACACCTACAGGCAATTTAAAGGATTACCAACTTATCTAACAGGATGTTTGGGAGGAAAACTGAGTCCTTGGTGAAAACTCAAGTTGTTTGTAATATATATTTTTAATAAACTAAATCAGATGTAGACATTAAATTCATCAAGTTGTGTCTCAACCTCAGCTCTGCCTTACTTGACTCTTTCTGTATTGAGTTCTACCTTCTCTTCCTCATGTTCCTATTGAATACTAATGAAGCATTAAGGTTCCTAAGTACTGTATGTTAGTTCCCCCTCTTAGAATTTGAGGGTACCATTTATAAACATTTCCAGTTTAAGTAGTACTACCATATGCCAAGCTGTAAAACTGTGCTTGGTTCAAAGTTCATGCCCTCAGCTGAATAAGTTAGGACTTCTTTCTTTGCAGAGTACATACTGGCACTAATGTAGATGTGGTTTGTTGGAGGATATAGCTAGTTCTCTATATTTAAATCAATGCTGTTTAAGACTGATGCTTTTTTAAAAGCCACCCTCTGTCCATTGCCTATTATATAGAAGGCACGTTTTTCTTTTTATTTTGTTCTATTAGATTGGTTCATGATGTTAGCAGGTGTGATGTGAATCATAAGATGGAATGGACAAAAACGAAAGCTAGCTGTGGGGAAGACAGCATGTAAATACAGCTCTGAATAATTAAAATCTGCAAAGAGTTTGCAGGAAATGACAGTGCAGCATTTCCTCTGGTTGCCTTGACAGGACACAGAGAAGTGCCAAACACTTTGGCACAGAACCCAGTAAATGAATGACTATTAAAGAATGTGTACAGCATGGAACTGAACTCTTGAACTTACATGCATTCTGTACAAAAGCAACATCAGACAGGCCAGCAAGTGTTGGGACAACATGAGTAACGAACAATTCAAAAACAAAATATTAAACATTATGAGATAGGAAAGGAATGATACAGGTAGCAGAAGTCACTGTGGATCTGATGATATCCTGACACTAATAATGTAGATAGGTAACAGAATGTAGCATGGAAGATTGCTGGCAGCTTTTCAGTCTTTTCAAATACATGAGATCACTTCTGATACCATTAAGTACTTACAGATGTCAACAACAATGCTGCTGCTGCTGATATCAGAGCTATCAAAAATGCAGGCCTGTGAATATATAACATTATGAATCTATATCTGTGGCAGTATAGCAATAATTAAGGTTTACCAGCCACTTTTATGTTAAAATAATATTTTTCTATACTTTACTGTTGTTTACTGTTGTTTGTATGACTCGTAATACTGGCAAAGAGGATATTGTTTCCGAGGACTTTAGGTATTACAATCTTTTTTGTGGTTACTGTCAAGCTGGAAGCAGAGATACGAATTACAAAAAGGTATGGGCAAAATATGGCATGTTGATGCCTTGCATGGAGTGTATTGTGTCACAGGGTACAGGCAAGGCTATAATACACACATGACATAGAAGTGTTGTCATTTTTGTCTCCCACAGTCTGATGAAGTATCTTTAAAATACTTTGAAAGCATATTAATGCAGATGTTATCCCCATTTTAATTCGAGAAACTATACCAGTTTTAATGTGCAGATTCATATTCCTTCAGAGAAAAATCTGATTCTGTGATAGTGATGTTAGAATCGGCATCTGACATCAGTTTAGGAAACTGCTTATAGCTGCATGGGTGCCATGCTGTTTATTAGGACAGAAGTTAGTAATTGAAATATAAATATTTCTACAAAATACCAGATTTTAATTACTGTGCTAGAGTCCAGTGATTGTTGCTGTTTGATTGGTTTTATTTTGTGATGTCAAATGCTTAAAGCAGAATTTTATTCAGAACTGCTTGCTAGTGTTACTGTGGAATATGTAATGTCAATGTCGGAGATTCATAAAAAGTACAGCTGCCAATGCTATTTGAGCAATGTGGTACTGCCCAGTAGTACTACAGAGATATATACAATTCAGAGACATGATAAAGCTGCACTGAGCAACATTTTATAAGCTGCTCAGTATCGGGTCTCACAGACATATGCACTCAAATGACTTCAGAGTACTTACCTGCAGTGGCAGTAACAGACTCAAACATGCAACGCGAATGAATGGGTGCACGACAGCAAAACGTAGTGTATATTCTGTTGTTTCTCTCCTCAAAGAGAACAACAGAGCTACACTTTCGAATTGCTCTACCATGATATTCCAGTCCCCATAAGAATCTAAATAGGATTAGCTGGACCCATGGACTGCTGCATTTGCATGTGGCCTTTCCCAGTGAGACTGGTGTAGCACTATTTACCAGAATCTTCTAACTGCAGCAGCTCATAAATCATTTTGGCTTACTGCACTGGGCAATCCTGATGCAAACAGAATCATACTAGGCATTCTACATTTCTGAATCCCAGCCAAAATATGAACCGCATTGTCGGTTTCACATTTCACATTCCTTGAGGAAACACTAAATGTAACAGTGTTGAAGTGATGAAAATGCTAAAAGAAACTGTGGATTGGGATTTTTCTTTTTTGTTTGTCTGACAACCATTAGATTCTCTCTCTTGATCTATCAACCCATTTGCTCCCTTCATCAGGTAAGGTCTGACTGAGGAGAGGTATCATTAAGGCAGACATTAGAGTGGTTTGAAATTCTGTCAGCTTTTAGAGTGGTTTGAAACTTTGTTCTAACTGCAAATACCCAGTGAGGTACTGGGAAGGAGCATGCAATGGGCTGTCCACAGGGGGTATTCCCCCACTTTCACAAGGGGCATTTCCTCCAAGCAGACCTGTTTGTTCTCTCCCCTTCCCACACAGCATGAACTGTGGTCTGTCCAGTCTCCATCAGGGAGAGCATACCACCTTACGTGCCTCCAGGTATACATAAACCTTGACCTACCTCCACCCAGGAAAGGCAAATGGGATACACTTCTTCACTTCTACCTAAACCAGTTCAAAACCTCAAGTGCTGTGGCCACTAATCACACCCTGGTTGTCATGGTCACTGTCAGCATTCCATCCCTCTTCATCACATGAAATAGTTTGGGGGTTGAGGTATATTCGCTGTAGGACATTAGACCTTGTTCTTCACACCTCTTAGCCTGAGCAGGAAAAAAACAAACAAACAAACAATAAAACAGTTTATGCTTTGAAATGCCAATAGTGTGCCCCCTAGCTATCGATATCCTGCAGTCTACCCACTGCCTTTTATACTTCCTCCACAATTTCCTCATTGCCTTTGTGGATTTTCTTTTTTCCTGTATTCTATCTCTACCACTGTGCTCTGTAGCAATATACTCTGGATTGCAAACAGTGTTGGATTCAGTGTTATAAATGGGTGGAATTGACCTCACATAATGCAGCCTATGCTAAAAAGTTTGCTGAATATGGTGAATCCAGAAGAAGCAGAAGTGAGTTACAGTAAGCCTTGTGATTCATTCCTGTAGTAGTGGCTGGTTGTTTTGAGGTATAAGACTAAAACCTTATTCTTCACAGACTCCACCTCTACAATGCTCACAAATATAACCAGGAACTTTTTTGGCAGAGGCTGGCTGATGTGAGAAACTATACCTTTTGGTGACACTGCATTTGAATATGTTAAGCATTTTGTCCTACAGTACAAATTCAAGCACCTTGTTCCCATTATTCACCATCCTCTCCCAGAAAAACGTATTCCTTGTGTGTATATTATCCTCTAACAGCTACAGGTCATGTCCACTCTTTCTACCCCTGTTATTCAATTCAGTCTTCTTAAAAATCCAGCATATTACTTTATGCACCTGTATCTTGTTTCACTTCCATCTATTTCCTATTGACTGCAGTTCCAGATTGTCTTATATTTCCTCACATGCCA
The DNA here is from genome assembly GCF_019279795.1 of Protopterus annectens. Taxonomy (NCBI): domain Eukaryota; kingdom Metazoa; phylum Chordata; order Ceratodontiformes; family Protopteridae; genus Protopterus; species Protopterus annectens. Next base: position 1,345,580,405 of record NC_056735.1, on the reverse strand, counting down.
CTCCGTCTGATCTTTAATCATCCTTGTGGCCTTTCCCTGTATTCTTTCTAAGCTTAGTGCATTTTCCCCCTGCATGCTCTCCAGAACTAGATACAGTACTCCAGCTATGATCTTGCCAGTGCTTTGTACAATTGGAGGATGACCTCTCTGGTCCTTGCATCCATCTCATTTGTTAAGCAGCGCAACATGTCAATGGTCTTTTTTGTAGTTTGTTTACCCCTTCACCATCACATAACTTACTACTGGGTTACCATTGGCCAAATTGTAGTAGTTTGTATTTGTTAGTTTCCTGATTTGGTAATATCTGTAATTAAATGTTTCTCTTCTGCAGCTTCAGTGCTATTACACCCACTCCATAAACACCAAAAAGTTAACATCTCCTTGGATAACTCCTCCCTTAAAATTGTACTTTGTGACCTTTTTCCCTGTCAGTATCCTATGAATTCCATTAATTTTTTTTCTAATTCCCACAATTTTATCATAAATCTCTATCTGGGACTGTCAAAAGCCTTGCTGAAGTCCAAATATTTCACTTCCGCTGGACTTCATATGTCCACTTTGTCATCCATTAGATGAACTGGGCCAGGTGGGTCTGACAAGATTTCTTATAGATTTATAGGTTCATAGGTACTTACTAGCCCATTAATTTAAGAGGATTTTAAGAAGCCTAGCATTATACTTCCATGGTAGTTTTTAGCCCTTATATTTTCTGTATAAGTAAACCTGAGATGACCGAACAATGATGAGTTAGAAGGTATACATGCTGCTCCTATTCATAAGAGTCAAGGGTGTTAAACTAGGGGTGAATTTGCAGTTGCACATCCATCCACCTAGTCATCCAAAGTACATTTGAATAGGGTAAGAGAAGTACTTTGCTTTGTGTGGAAAGGAAGATGATTCCAAAGAAGTAGAATTCTCTCTGATACATATCCATCCCTACAACATTTTCTATTTATGCAGCAAAAGCGTTTGAAATTCCTTGAGCCAGTGCTTCTGTCATCACTGGACTTGTAAATGTGTGCTACTTAGGGCTGACAAGATAGAGTCTGTTGAGGCTCTGCATGTGAGGCAGAGATTGCCTGTCAGTAGCCTGCATGATACCAAGAAGAGAGATAAGCTTTAAGATGGTCTGCATAATTTTTATTATTTTGACTGTTGATTTCTTTGTCATAAACCCCTGTTGACATATATTCTTTGATCACTATCCTGCAAGTAGCTTGTCAGCCCTTCTGTTATAATGATCTCCAGCTCCTCAACAATGACTGAAGTTAATCACAGCCGTCTGTAGTTAGCTTGGATGCCTCTGCCTCCCCCCACCATTCAAAGGGCACTGTCATGGTACTCTTCCAACCCAGAAAATCACTACATTCTCCGCAAACCTGCAGAACAGTTTCTTGATGTCTCTTAGCATATTTATTAGCTGCTTTAACAACTTATGTCATAGCCTGTTTGGCTCTGAACTTCAGCTACTTTTAGTACCTGAAGTTCATTTTCTACTCATTCCTTGTCTATAATTCTGTTATTCTTTTCCATTCCATAACATCACCCCAGCCTTTGTTCTGTGAATATCAGTGCATGGCATTAGTTAGGAATTTGTGTTTTCTGTTTTAGTTCACTTATATCTGACACTATCCTCTTTTTTCTATCAATTACCTAAAGGAGATTGTTTTGTGATTTAATCCTTTTGCTGTTTTTTAATGTCACCCTGCCCTGGTCTACATGAACTCTTTCACTGAGGTTTCTTGTACTGTTGTCTTTTTTATCTCCATTTCTCCTCAAATACTTTTCCCCTGTCCTTTTCTTTAACTGATACCAAGGCTTTTCTTTTGATCTACATGATGTTTCTTTACCTGTTTTTGATTAGCTTCTCATACTTACCTCTTCCAACCTACCTTCCGACTTTTCACAACTTCCCATAATCTATGTATCCATCCCACATTTCACTAATTCACCATTCTTTACTACTTTAAATTTGATATCCTCCAATAATGCATTCCTAGAATTTCACATCATCTTTGCTCAGCCTTGCTACCTCTGCCTTGATGTGGTACAGTCCAGTTATATAGTTTCTGTCAGCAAGGGTGACCTTGAACTCTGTTGCAACCATATCTTTCTTGTTGAATAACACTTCATGCATAATTTCCCATTTCTAAGTGTCTACCTACATCTTCTGTGCAAATCACTCCTGCAGTATCACATCTACAGACTATCATTCTCCCTTTCTAGCCTGGAATGTGGAATATTCCATTCTTTTTCTGGTAGACTGGAGAATTACTTAAAACCACCATTTTTTTCCTTGCCTTGTTAAGCACCTTTGAGTGTACTTAAGCTCTATGCTAACACCAGAACATTAATAGCAGCCAACACAGAACAGCATCTGAAACATTTTCATAGCTGAAAATACTTCATACTACCATCAAAAAGTGGCAGTGAGACAAGTATAACAGCTTTTAAAGCATTTTGTGTTTGGTAATACTAGGTCTTTTGTGGATTTCAAAGCTGTACAACTTTGAGCTACTAGACAAGACAAAACAAGAATGCAAGCAGGAATAACTATACATGATCCATTTTGCCCAACACCAAAAATCTTAACTCAATGAGTACCAAAATGGATAGTTAACCTTATCTTAAAATGATTGATGTCAACTACATTCAAGTTAATCAGACAGTTTGTTCCACACACTAAGAACAGATTATTGGTAATATTATTACTGTTAAATCTCCTTCTTAAGCTATACTGATTTACAGACAATCTCTGTAAACCTACACAATCCAGATGAAATTACCCTTGAATGCATTTTGCACCATGAGCAGCTAGTTCAGTCTATGATACAAGGAAAATGCATTCAGTCTGTCTAACCTCTCATACTAGCTCAAACTAATTAAGAGTTCTGTTTGTTAATGCACCCTTTTTTAGAATATCAGCCATAAATGATAGGTGCCACATTTAAACTCCAAGTCCTAATTTTGTCATCATAAAACTAATAAATACTTCCTTCATCAACTATTCCTCTCTGCTATTGAAGAATCAGAGTATGTACCACATGATCATTTTAGCTGACATGTATCCACCCTTTCTGATAAGACAACTTATTATTCACTAAAATTCCCAAATTACAAAAGGATGCACCTGATCTATGCCATATGGTATAATGCCCATTTATCTTGCAATGCTCAAATGACATACACTCTCGGTGGGATTCAAAAAGCACCAAACTCCATGCAAGAACAGTATAGCTGCTCTTACATGGAGTCTGCCCTCCGAGCGATCCAGTAAACTCCAAAACTGCCGTGCACGAGCCTGCCTACACTGTTGTTGCACGGAAAGCCATGCAAAATGCTAATTACCTCATTTGCTAGTGAAAACCATGTAAATGAGGTGAATTAGTGATTCAGCAAGCAGGCAGGTTTCGATGCAAGAACAGTGTTAGTTGCAGAAATGTGTTTGGTTACTAATCAAACATATTTCTGCAAATAACAAAACGGAGGCATGACAGCTCAAATAAAAGCATGTATTATAATCTGTAGGGATGCCAATGGCCAACTATATGGCCATTGGCATGGAAAAGTGTTTAAATTTTATAAAATTTAAGTTTTTTTTTTGTCTGATCGTGGGCGTTTAAGCATAGGGCAGTGGCGCGCAAATGTGAAGGTGCTGAAAATAAAAAAAAAAGGGAAAAGTCAATTTTAAGTGAAATCTGCATTTTGCTATGATAGTGTATGGCATGCATAATCAAAACAATACCAGGGAACAGTGATTGTCAAGAGGAAAGGGCCTGTGTTAGTGCAGTAACTATGGACTAAGGCAGTGGGGTATGCAAATGAGGCAAAATTTACTGAATCACAAAATATTCTAAGTCCACACACTGAACCTAACCATGTAGGTGCTAGAACATGATTGAGTAGGCAGTAGGTGCAGCTAACATGAAAATGGGGTGCGTCATGCTTGCTGTAAGTACATTGGGGCTCCACGGCCTGTGTTTGCGCTTAGCTAAGCACAGCTAAGCGAGCGTATGTGTCTCAGGCTGTATAGCTTTGTTTACGTTGCCTAAACAGGTGTGTGCAGTGAGCACCGGATCTTAAACAAAAAAAAAAAAAGAAAAAAGCAGGAAATGGAAGCACTGTGTACATGTAAGCAAGGGGGTGTATCTGATGCTGTATACCCTTGTTTACCTTGTCTAAATGGGTATGTGCAGTGTGCACCGGGACTTAAACAAAAAATACAAAAAAAAAAAAAACAGGAAATGGCAGCACTGTTGACATTTGGGCACTGTGTTTGCGTGGCGCACTTCTGGCCTTAAAACGGGAGGAAATGCCAAGTGGAACAAGAAAATAAAACAAAGGGAAATAGCAGAATACAGCCAGTTAAATGCAAATAATATAGCTGGCAGGTGGAATGCATTACACTCAGCCAATCACAAAGGCAGCACACCACTAGAAATTGTGCAAACACCTTTCAGTCTGTTTTTCTCCCACAAACTCTGCATCATAGGTGTACACATACGGGGAAATTTTAACTGACAAAACTAACAAAAAATGTTAGGAGCTGCTGTTGCATTGATCTATCAGTATGTGCTAGAGGCTGATGGTGGGGTGGAGAATATTGCTGATGACTGCGTCAGACCAAGGAGAAGGAGAAGAGTGTTCAGACCCAGGGTAACCTACTAGGGGATACATGATCTGGAGACAGTAGAGTGCTACAGGGTAGACAGGGACATATTTCAGCAAATCATCGAGCTGTGCCGGCCCCGCCTCAGACCCAGAGCCAACAGAGGGGAACCCATCCCAGTGGACACCAAGGTATGTGTAGCCCTAAGAATACTAGCTACAGTTACTTCCCAAAGACCAACTGGGGATATCATGGGGGTCTCACAGGCATCTGCGGCCAGGATACTCCACCAGCTCCTGGATGCCATGCAACCACTTGCTGCTAAGAACTTTAAATTCCCCAACACCCATGAGGAGAGGACTGGCAATATGCGTCTCTTCCACCATGTAGCAGACTACCTAGCGGTACTGGGTGCCATAGACTGCAAACACATCCACATCAAAGCACAAGGGGTTCCACTTCATCAACTGCCAGGTTGTGTGTGATGCCCAGGGCATTATCATGAATGTGTGTGCTGGCAGCTCTGGAAGCTATCACGACTCCCACATCTGGCATTCATCACAGCTCTACCAGGCATTTGCCAGTGGGGACATCCCACATGGCCATCTGGTGGGGAATGCTGGCTACACACTGGAGCTGTGGCTGATGACACCCATCAGAAATGCACACACACCCACACAAGTATACCATAATGAGGCACACGCATAAATCAGGATCATTATAGAGCATGTGTCTGGGATGCTCAAGTCACAGTTCCACTCCCTTGACATATCCGGTGGAGCCTTGCAGTATTCTCCAGCCACATGTGCACACATGTTCATAGAATGTGCCATGCTACACAATATGATCCTGTGGAAACAGCTGCAGCAGGAACAAAACGGGGAAAGGCCACACAGCCCCCCACCATTGCCAAGGTTTCCACAGGCACAGAGGGACTCGGAGGAGGAACATCCTGAGCCTGCCCCTCTAGGCAGACGTAGATGTGCCCAGTATGCTCTAGCCTTGGCAAAGAGGCAACGCATAACACATACACTGAAACTGTAGGGACAGAGGGACTGATATCTCTCTCTGACTCGCACACACAGTAAAATGGATGCCAAACATCACACCACCTATACCTTACCATGTATAGGCAGTGTACTGCATCCATCCAACATAGTCAACCCTCAAGCACCATCCTCACAACTGCCTCAGGCACTAGGTAAGTCAGTCTTCTTAACAATAAATGAATGGAGTAGAATGTTCTGATAGCATATCTATGGTATTGATACAAGCATGCAAGGGAATGGGTGGCTTACTGGGGTAGCAGCAGACAACTGACTTCTATGTGGGACAGCAGGAAGCATATGCCTACTACTGGCTTACCCACACTATGCAGTACCACCCTAGTTGACAAATACCACTGCAATATATGTGGTGAGCCAAATAACTTGGGCATCATAGGTCACATGCATGGATGTCAAAGTGGGGGTCCCATACACACCCCTCAGTCTCACCCAGCAGATCAGCTGTAGAAAACGATACAGAAATGTCTGTCAAAGGCCCCCCAATGGTGACATCCATGAAATTCCCACCCACAGACTTACACAGTGATCTCACAGCAGGTCTGGCAGTGGCAGTATGGCTCTGAAAGGTAAGAAGTCTGAAATTAAAAATGTTTATGCCGGAACAATCTGACTTGTGGTCAGTACTGTTATGCCTGTAGTCTCAAAGATAGGGCACACCACTATGCTAAATGGGACCAAAATGTTAAGCAAATATCAGCGCAGTCTGTGCAAATGTGTATTGTGTACAGATGTGTCACCCCCCCCACCCATAGTCCCATAGAAATGCAGTAACATGTCCCTAGCCTTAAGCAGCATCCAGCTGTCAACTAGAGTGATGGCTCAACATGAACAGAAAGCAATTGTCAGTAACACCCAGTTAACTTACCGGTGCCATCCCAGGGGTGTCCACTGCCTGGCAGCCTGGAAACATATGATCATCAGAATGCACTGCCTTGCTACAGATGGCCTGCATCTGTCACACCTGGCCTACAGGTCTCTGGCAAATGCCCATGTCTCACCCACAGTGCCCTGTTAGGGAGTGTCATGGGGTCCATAACACCAACATAACACAGTCTGCAAAATGCAAAGAAAGGCCATGCTGCTAACTGCTAGGAGCAAACCTGCCAGCCTCAGAGAGCCAAAAAACTGGACAAAGCCATGAATAATGGGGTGATAAAGGTCCAAAGAGAAGGACACTTTTGAAATACTGCTCTAATAATGTTATAAAGTTGATGGAATGATTGTATTAACATGGAATGTCTGAAGGGTATGAAGTCTGATACTACAATGCCAACTGTCAGTAATATCTGACTTCAACCATGAGTGACTTCCAAAACACTTTTTCTTGAAAACCACACTTGTTTGGGTAACCAACCAGATATATGAGTCATAAATCTGGACATTCTGTGAAACTCTGTACAGTTGACAGGCAGGGCTAGGAATCTAAATATGGGAATGCACCAGAAGATGGTGACATGTCTGCACCCACAGAACCTTGGCATACAGCCATAGGGAGTAACACACCCTTCCCTGATCACTCATCCTATGCAGCATCCTGACCCCAAAATGTGGCCAGCCAAGCCAAATGAGGTGGGCCATACATATATGTGAGACACACACACACACCTCCAGGCTGGTCAAACAGTCTGACACACACACACAAGACCCTCCAAGTGCAATCAACCTTTGAGAAGACCCTTACTCAAAGTGCTGGTAGCTATAGGCCAACATATCTGACCTAGGATACCCCCCACATATCTTATCCCCTACAAATCTATCTGCAGTCTGCCTGTCACCCTGATCCTGCCTGACTTATATTACCCAACCATGGACTGGAAATCAAACCATTTCAGAATAGAAATGCACAAAGATTCCACCATTGTAATATATCACCAAGGTGCTGGACCATTTCCACAGCTCCTGCAGTCAATTGGTTGCAGGCACACTTCTCAGCAGTTTAGATTGTGTAAGAATGCCTAGCATTTGGCCATAATATTGGTGTGTGGATCATTCATCCTCTATTCATCTGGTAAATCACTGTGATGATCTGGGGAGGTATGTTACGAGGTACTGATACAATACATGACAGTGTCAAACATCATATATGTCAGATGTCTGCTAAAACAAACCCTGTAACCCTGGCAACTCATACATTACTAAGAGAAATAGTCATAATCACAGTATGGCCCATTGTCTCCCTATTTTGATAGGCTATCTCCAGATATCCTGCACCAACAGGTCAAGAGGTATGGCTGTAGCACAAAAAAATGGACTGAAGTACAACAATCCCTAGAATGGAGTCCCACATTTCCTATAGAAGGTCACACTGGGATGCTCATACACTTAGAGAATTGTCAGTAGGATCTATGAATTAACAGGCCTTTTCCACCAAGTGCACTTCCCATTGCCCTACTTTTAGCAGTCTTTAAGTTGTCTGTCACCATAAAAGTAACTTTTGTCAGGCCTCAGCCCTATATGCTTTGTGGTGCATGCAATAATGGAGTAACACTATAGTACAAATAACTAGCTAGGTAGGAGTTCTAATCTCAGTCCTGGCAAGTGTATGTGTGTTTATAGGTTAAAGATTTTGTGCCCATTCCAACCCAGTACACTCCACATTGCCTTACTTTAGCAGTCCTGCAGGTATCAGTCACCTTAGAAGTCCCTTTCGTCAGGCCCCAGCCCTATAAGCTCTGTGGCGTGTGTGATAACTGCATAATAACTAGTTAGGTAGGCATTCTAATCTCAGTCCTGGCAAATGTAAAAGTGTGTGCGTATGTATATATATATATATATATATATATATATATATATATATATATGTGTGTGTGTGTGTGTGTGTGTGTGTGTGTGTGTGCGTGTATGTGTGTGTGTGTGTGTGTGTGTGTGTGTGTGTGTGTGTGTTTGTTAACTGTGTGACACTATAGTACAAATAACTAGTTAGGTAGGTGTTCTAATCTCAATCCTGGCAAATGTAAAAGTGTGCGTTTGTGTTTATAAGTTAAACATTTTGGGTCCATTCAAACCCAATACACTTCCCATTGCCCTACTGTAGCAGTCCTGCAGATATCAGTCAACTTAGAAGTCCCTTTCATCAGGCCTCAGCCCTATAAGGTTTGTGGCATGTGTGATAGCTGCATAACATTATAGTTATAAGTAACAAGTTAGGTAGGAGTTCTAATCTCACTTCTGGCAAATGTGTGTATATGTGTAGTTTAAAGTATTTTGTGGCCTCTCTCAACCAGTACATCACCCATTGCCATACTTTACAAAGGCTGGTGATGTTCCTCACCTTAGAAGTACCTTTGGACAACCTTCACCCTATATGCTCTGTGGCACATGTGATACATGCATAACACTGTAGTAATAATAAATAGATAGGCAGGGGTTCTAAACTGTGTATGTATGTGCATGTGTGTGCAAGAACAGTGTCCTGTCTGTGGGGGGGTTGTTGTGTTTGTGTGAGAACCATATCCATTGGGGGTGGGTTAAGGTACGTTTTGCTGTTGCCCAGCCAGTACATGTCCCAGTGTTTACATTACAAGGCCCATAGTTGTCATCCACTGTAGAGGGATCTGTAGACACTCTGCAGCCCTATGAGCATTGTGCCATGTACAATAACTATGTGACAATATGGAATAGAGAACAAGATGGGCAGCCCATCTAATCCTTGGATATCACTCCCCACTCAGGAAACACACTCAGGTAGGCAGCAACCCCTACATCAGTAGGTGTCCTGCAAACTGGCTCACAGATAGAACCCACAGTGTGAAAGCAGTGGACTCCATGTCAGACTGCTGAACAGTCATAAGTGGAGTCCCACAGGTTGTGGACCTGGGTTGCCTCATGTTTGGGATCCACACATCTGAGGACCAGCCCAGTACGAAGGCGCCCTGGCTGACAATGTTTGCAGATGACTATAAGGTGGGTGCTATTATTACCCCCCCCCCCCCACGTGAGGTTGACATCCTTCACAAAGGCCTCTCTGAGACCTATGACTGTTGTCAGAACCCTGGACATAAGCTCAATGCCAGATGATGTGTCACCATCCCCTTTGGGTACGACATGGTTCCCTTAAAGTAATACATTGATGGTAGTCCACTGAACACTGATGTTGGTATAAGGGAACTGGGAACACAGGTTGACAGTGAGGTTTCTGTTGACCACCACAGTGTCATTTCAAAAGTCCTTCCATGTGTCACTTCTCCTGACTAAGGGTGTTGAATCTGGGAAGTAAAAGGACAGTGTTTCCCTGTACTCTCCCCTCTGTAGGCCAATCAATGTGTACTATGGCCCATTTGCCATGTACCCCACTGGACACCTGCAACAACAGGGGAGGCTGCAAATGTACCTCACAAAGAGGATCTTAGATACTACACACTTGCCCCATATGGACATACTCCAACAACTCCAATGAATCTCTGTCTCATATTGGCTACTTAGGTGCGATCTCTGCCTGACATACACAGCCATGTCTGACCCAATCCTGTCAAGAATGCTACATCCGAATAAACCAATCTGTCCACACAACATGCCCCAGATACCTCAATCCCATCCTCGCAATCAACAGGACATGCTGGAGGGACATGTTCACAACCCAGAGGCTGGCCTTGCTATGGAATAAATGTCACCTACTTGTCAAACTGAGCACATCACTGGCCCTCTTTAAGAAAACTCTGGAGGAGTGGACAGGCAATAGAATACCCACCCTGGGGATCACTCCAGTGACTATACTCAGTAGACACACTGGGGAGTATCATCAGGTGGCATGATGCCAGTATATTCCCATGGGCTAGCCTTGTAAATCCTCCATGGCCATTTGCCAAGTACACACCTATGAATCTTTGAACCTATGAATCTCAGTACTGTCAAATGTTTGTGTGTGCATTAGTGTGTATAAAAGTGTTTGTGAGTGTGTAAACATGTGGGTGAAAGTAGTTGGAGGCCCGTCTCATCCAGTACAACTACCATTGCCAAACCTTACAAGTGCTGTAGATGTTATTCACTATATAGGTACCTTGGGATACTCCCCAACCTATAATCTCTGTGGTGTATAGGGTAACTGCATAATACTATAATACCAATAACTACATAGCTAGGGGTTCTAATATGAGTCCTGGCAAATGTGTTTTTGTGTGTATTATTGTGTGTAAGTGTGTATATGTGTAGGTTACAGTATTTTATGGCCTCTCTCACCCAGTACATCACCCATTGTCATAATTTGCAAGGCCTGGTGGTGTCCCTCACCTTAGAAGTATCTGTGGACAAGTGTCACCCCATAACCTCCATGGCACATGTGATAAATGCATAACAGTGTAGTAACAATAACTAGATAGGTAGGAGATCTAATCTCAGTCCTGATACAAGAGTATCTTGTGTCTGTGTGTTTGTGTAAGAACAACATCCACTGGATGGGCATGGTTTCATATTTTATGCCATGGCTCACAGTACACATTCCTAGGTCTACTGTATGAGGTCCGCTGTTCACATCAGCTGTAGTGGTATCTGTAGACACTTTTCAGCCCTATGAGCCACATGCAACACTATGGAATAGTATGGTATGAATAACAAGATAGGTTGGTCTGCTAATGTCAGTACTGGCAAGTGTGTGTGTGTGTGTGTGTGTGTGTGTGTGTGTGTGTGTGTGTGTGTGTGTGTGTGTGTGTGTGTGTGTGCATTGGTGTGTATAGCAGTGGTGGTAAGTGTGTAGACTTATATGTGACACTATTATGAGTACTCTCTCACAACCAGTACACCCACCATTGCCATACCTCACAAGACCATGTGATGTTATTCATCTTATAGGTATCTTGTAACACTCATCACACTAGCAGTCCTGTGCCACCTGCAATAACTGCATAACAGTGTGGTACCACAACTTGATGGGTAGGGGTTCCAAGCACAACACTGGCAACTGTGATCCTGTGCGTGCATGTGTGTGTGTGTGTGTGTGTGTGTGTGTGTGTGTGTGTGTGTGTGTGTGTGTGTGTGTGTGTGTGTGTGTGTGTGTGTGTGTGTGTGTGTGTGTGTGTGTGTGTGTGTGTGTGTGTGTGTGTGTGTGTGTGTGTGTGTGTGTGAATAGTATTTACTGTGTGTTTGGTCAGCACAATATCCTCTGGGGTTGAGGGCGTTAGCAATCTGAGGTGTATTCCACCCACCACACTTACCATTGTCCACTCTGCAAGAGCTGATGTCAGCCACCATAGACTTAAATATAACCCCTCAGCACTATAAGCTGTGAGGCACATGCAAGAACTGTTACACAGACCTGGGAAATGTGTGCAGAGACAGCTGTACCTTGGCTATGACATGGTTGATGTGTTACAACACTGCCATACCCCTTGTTGGTGATATCTGCAGGGCCACATCCTGCTGACATACAGACACCTGGAACACAAACAGAATACAGCATGTGAGAACACATTGACTTAATGTTACTAACACCAATAATACATCATGGCTGAAAAGGTACACACATACTCTAATGTGTACCCATTACAAATGCTAGATGACAGGACCTTACACAGCATTAAATAGCGACAATCTACTAAAGACACCCTGTGCATCAGACGGATGGACGGCAGTGATGTGGTACAGGTATCATCATATGCACGAGGTGTTGCGTGGGTTTGTCAGAAGCCTAGGCTGGGTCATACAGTTGACATCATGTGTGTGTGTTTGGGGGATGTTCATTAAATGGGCTGTGCAGGGGTGGCATATGTGTGTGTGTGCCTGCGTGAAGATGACTTGTCTGATGGTGATGTGTGTATGTTTGTATGTACACAGTCACGCTATGTGGGCACCCTACTTAGGGGTATTTTGGGCAGCTGTGGGCTGTACATGGCAGGGTATACAGTTCACCATCTCCGGCCACGGACATGGGAAATGGGCCTGCCAGGGGTATCACCGGCACTGCCAGGGCTGAGTCCAGATGCAGTATTACTCCCCAATGGTGACTGCTACTTGCTGGATCCACATCCCTGTTGGGACCAGCCAACACCATATGCCCATGGCCTGCTGCATCGTGGTGTGGATAGTACACCCCCTTCAATAATGCTGGTGGTACTGCCAGTACAGGAACATGATGGTGCATGGCCGCGTAGGCCCTCAGCTGCTTGTGGTGCTGCCCTACATCCATGTGGCTGCTGGCCATTGTCCACCAAATGCTTACGCACAGATATTCCACGGTTGAGAAGTGCCAAGGTCTTCCTCCACTGTTTATCCATGACCTCAGGATGCTCATGGATGGCGGCAGTGAGTTCACGAATATCACCATAGACACCAGGGACAGGCTCATCCATGACCCTGTGTGTATGCCTGGTGTTATGTTCATTATGTACTTGTGGCTTCATGATGGCCTGAAACATGTGTTTGGTGACTGCTGCTGTGGCACTTGCAACAGGGGCATGATGGGCTGCAATCCTCCTCTGAGCACCCCTGCCCATCTGCCTGTGTGGGACCTTGCCAGCACTCTGGCTATTGCTAGTGCCTGCACCCTCACTTGCAATAGTCACCGCACTAGCCTGTTCCAGTACCACCACCCATCAACTGTCCATTATCTGTGGCCACTGGTGACAGGGTATGTGTAGGCCTTGTGGCTGTGTGCAGGGATGGGGTTGACAATAGTGGGTTGCCAACTGATAGTACAGATTCAGCCCCTGACAACCTCACCTGTGCCTCAATATGAGTATCATCATGGTCAGAGTCTGCAGAGACACTGACATCAGAATCAGAGCGGGAAGGACCACAGCCACCATGTCCACTAGTGAGGAAAAACAACATATGTAAATTACTACCTGCACTATAAGGTTTGCTGGTACACACATATACACACACGCGCGCACACACACACACACACACACACACACACACACACACACACACACACACACACACACACACACACACACACACACACACATACAGGTGAGGTGCCTCACAAACCTCACATTAGCCAACTGTGGACATTCACGACACACAGTCAGACAATAACATACACACTCTGGACAGACTCTCAGCATTATGCAGTGCAGCCCTTTCCAATTACTGTTACTAATAATATACACCTCTGGGATACGTGAGTGGTGTTAGTAGGTGATGGGCCTTCACTTAGCACACACTACACCCATGTAAATTATTGCTGTTCACCTATATAGCACTGTGGCAACTCCTACAGAACATATCCCCCAACTGTACAGAGTTTTGTTGAATGTCGAGATGTGTGGCTCATATGTTTGGTCTGTTCCTCATAACTTCTGTGTTTGTCTGCCACATTACTGGGTTGACCTGTGGATTGGTGCCACTAATTAATGTCCTAAATTGAGGTGCAGACTGCATAACCTGCAGTACATGTATGTTAAAACAAAGCCAGTTACTCAAACAACTTCCCATGCTTACAGTGGATATAGTAAGTGTACGCACACCTGTTAACATGCCAGGGTTTTGTTACATATTACAAGAGACCTGAGAAATCAGGTCATACCATTGCCATCATTTTATAACATAACCTGTGCAATCCAACTGAAGAACATACACATCAGTTACAGGTAACATATGGTAAATGAAATAGGTACAATAGGCTGGTTGCATGAGCATGCACATCTTTAAAGTATTATTCTGTTAAAGCACCTTTTGATTTAATCACACCATTCAGTCCTCTTGGGAAGGTGTCTATCACCATGTCACATCTTGACTTGCCAATGTTTGCACACTCTCCCTTGCAAAACACCTCCAACTATGTCAGATTGCAAGGACATCCCCTGTGCATTGCCCTCTTCAGGTCACCCTGCATATATGCTATTGGATGTAGATGTGGGCTCTGGCTGGGCCAGTGCAGAATGTTGCATGTGTTCTGGTGAATCCATTCTTTTGTTGATTTGGATGTATGGTTTGGGCCATTGTTGTCTGGAAAGGTGGAATTCCTCACCATCCACAGCTATGCAGAAGACACCAGAGGGATTGGAGCCACAAGGGACCGGTGTTTTGAACTGTTCGTTCATAATTCCCTCCAACTTGGCTACAGACCCAGTTCCAGCTTGTGAACAGCAACCCCAAAGCAGGACAATGCCACCACCATGCTTCACCATGGGGGTGGTGTTGTGGTGATGTGCAATGGTGTTATTGCGCCAAACAAACCTGTCGGAATTGTGACCAAAGAGTTCAACCATGGTCCCATATTACTATAACACATTTTCCTACTTACTTTTTGGAGACCTGATATATTGTTTTCAGACTTTCTCCAGGCCTGGATATTGTTTGGTGTGAGGAACTGCTGCCATCTTCCAACACCACCCTATAGGCAAGACATATGGAGACCACGGAAGATTGTTGTGACATGTAGTACACACCCAGTACTTGCTGGAGATTCCTGCTACTCTTTTACTGTTGCTGTAGGGCTCCTGGCAGCCTTCCTAGCCAGTTGTGGTCTTGTATTATCATAGAATTTGGTGGGATATCCACTCCTTGACAATGTTACTGTAGCCCCATATTTTCACCACCTTTTGATGACTGTCTGCACTGTGTTACACGGTATGTGGAATGCTGTGGAAATGTTTTGGTACACTTCTCTAGGCTGATACAGCTCAAACATGTGGCCCCTTAGAAGCTTTGTCAGCTCTGTGTGAACCATGGTTGTTGCTGTAGCAGGCAGCTGAGTATATGTTAGGATAATCCTGGTAGAACAGCTGACCATTATTTGCTGTTAATCAAAGAGTCTCTGTAATTGATGGCAGGTGTGTACCCAATAAGATGTACTGCTGTTGTTATAACAAAAGCTGCCTCAACACAGTAGTAGCTTCAGCCTGTACACACATATGCATCTATGTTGTTGTACTATTGTTATGTGTCATTATTTTTCCCCTAATAGATTTGTTTGCTTTACAATTGAATTGTACAGGTTATAGGTACATGAAAAGTTGGCAGTATTTTGAAATTTTATACTGTGCTCTCATTTTTGTATATCACAAATACTTGGCATTCTAACAGGTGTGTACACCATTTATATGCACTGTATACCACTAATTTATACAATATGACCCTAGTTTTGGGCTGTTGTCCCCCCATTTTGTTAGTCTTTGTCCAGATGTCCTGCTATGACAGGTTGTGATATATACTACTGATATGTGACATCTCCTGCAAATAGGCCCCTGTGATGACCACCATGATGCAATGCAGTAAACACCACCACAAGGGAACATGCAGATATTGCCAAATGGCTTAGTGTAACAGTTGTGTGCATGGTCACATGCATTAACTTTAGCATGCCTAGGGTACTGGTGAGCCACAAAAGGAAAATCCCATACTTACCGGCTTCAGGCTGCTGTCCCATGTGCAGACCAGAGGGATCTATGTACTTGTTAGGAAGAGATATTGTCAGCAGATTCTCATTAGGCATTGGTACAAGATGAATAATACATTTCTGCACAGGTACAGTACACACTATGATATTACACAAGTTGCTGTCCTTTACCATAGATGTGCACTTGTGTGCACTACTAAACCCCACCTACTAATCCATTTTGCACTGACATATGCATCTAGAGACTCTATAGAAGACAGTTTAAATGCTACCTCATTACATTGATGTGCATTTTGGCCTTACCTGGATGCTCCTCGCCTATTGTCTGGGTGCCACCCACCTCCACGACTGCTGTTTCCCATGTTTAAGGTTGTGTGTGGGCTACCCAAAGGTTAGCAAGGAGCTCCTCTGTTGCCATAAGTGGGGCCTGTGTGGCTGTCCCCCACCGGTAGCAGTACGGTCCCTCGCTACAGCAGCAGCCCTTTGCCGGGCATGATGTATCAGGTCAGTTGCTCTATGCCTGACTTGATAGTATGTATGTCCATGGTGGCCCAAGATGTTCACTCTGTGGATGATCCCATCCCACAGGGCAGTCCACTCCCACAGATTTTGCCAGCTACGGCCAAAAAAGATGGCATAGTTTAAGATTACAGCTTCTGAGATGGCTGCTTTCTCCACATCTGTGTAAGGTGGTTGCCGCTGCATGGCACCTGGAAGACATAAACTGGGAAACACATCATAGGATCTCAGACATTGCCCAGCATTCTCTACAGAGCCAGTACATGAATATTGACTATCATTAGCCACCACTTACAAATATATCATACCCCTATACCTAGCAGCACTGTACGAAAATGCATTGTACTCCTGGTCCTGATGTGTCATGTTCCTCCCAATGAGGGCAGCATTGCATAAACCACCATTCATCATTCACATTTGTGTAGAGGTATGACAGTGGCTATGTTCCTTGCAGATGGGATGTCAATGATGCTCAGGCTTTGCTTGGATACAGTGTGTAATGGAGCTGGAAGCATATGCCTGGGTTCATGTAGGATGCAGACAGGAATGTAATCAAGCCCCAAGGGGACTTGCTTTTGTTAACTTTAATTAGGCAATTTGTACCTGATCCATGATGATGAGGAGAGGGGTGTGTGTACTGTGCATAGCCACCTATACTGATGGTGAGCCGGGGGGGGGGGGTGTTTGCACTAAACCTATCTGCAGCAGGTTGGCTATAGCTATGGTGTGTGTGTATGTGCTGTGATTTGCCACCATTACAGGGGGGGGTCGAGTTGTTGCCTCTGAGACTGCAGACATATGTGAAGATGGCCTTGTCATTGCCCTTAGCAGATGTGTCCAATTTGTACTCATAGTTAGCCTTACAGTAATCCACCTGTGACCTAATATGCTCATTCAGACAAAGGTTGACATGCTGCCCAGTTGGTGCCTGCTCCTACTTTGCCCTGTACAGCCAGTATAGCATCCCATTATGTGCTTTGTGCATTGCTTCTGTCCAGCAAAGGGGTTTACTCTTCTTTGGTGGAGACAGGTTTTACAAGTGAATTGCTGAGGCCATACAGCTATGTGGGTGGTCATATATCTGTTTGTAGTAGGCATGGACACAAGGTCATAACACAGTTGGACACCTCTACAATTTCAACATAATCATCATCTTCTTTCAGCTGTTCCTGTTAGGGGTCACCACAGCAGATCATCTGTTTCCATTTCTTTCTGTCCTCTGCATCTTGCTCTGTCACACCAACCACCTGCATGTCCTCTCTCACCACATACATAAACCTTATCTTAGGCCTTCCCCTTTTCCTGTTACCCTGTAGCTTCATCCTTAGCATTTTTCCCAATATACTCAGCATCCTTCCTCAGCACATGTCCAAACCAATGTAATCTTGCCTCTCTGGCTTTGTCTCCAAACCTTCCAACCTGGGCTGACCCTCTAATATACTTATTCCTAATCCTGTCCAGCCTCGTCACACCCAGTGCAAATCTTAACATCTTTAACTCTGCCACATCCAGCTTTAACTCCTGCCTTTTTGTCAATGCCACTGTCTCCAACCCATATAACATAGCTGGTCTCACTACCCTCTTGTAGACCTTCCCTTTCACTCTTACTGGTACTCATCTGTCACAAATCACTCCTGACAATCTTCTCCATCCACTCCATCCTACCTGTACTTTCTTCTTCACCTCTCTTCCACACTCAACATTACTCTGAACTATTGATCCCAATTTCAACATGATACTCGTGCTTATTCTAGTACTCATGTATGTGTTAGGGCAATGCCACAACCAGTAGCTGTAGAAGTTTAACTCTGTTGGATGCACAGAAACTAAGATTACATACATGTACAACATGTACAGCTTATTTACCTGACATTTTTCATCCCATGTCAGTTGTTATGAGGCAGACAGGTACACCTACCCATACATGCATATGCACAGGTAATACCTGCTATACATTTCTGTTCTATGTTAGTATGGCACACTGTAATTACACTCTTGCTGCCCAGTCATTCCTGTCAACCTCTTAGGGCAGGACATCTGGAGGTCACTGCACATACATGATGGGCTATGGGACAAGACTAGTGACACTTTCTTCATATTGATGTAACACACGCACATCATTTGATAGTACAGTAGCCTTTGCATTCACAGACATACCCTAGAGGATGTCCACCGCTGATATGGCAGATAGAGATGAGAAAGGCTAGGAGTGTGATAGTGAGGGTAGGACCTTTTAATGTTGCAAGTATGACTAGTATGGGGACAGAGCTAACTGATATGATGAACAGAGGAAAGGTGGATATATTGTGTGTGCCAGAGACCAGAAAGGAAGGGGGATATGGCTGTGTGTATCAGAGTCGGGTACAAATAGTTCTGTCATGGTGTGTGTGGGGGTGGACATGGTGTAGGGGTTAACCTGAAGGAACATTATGCTAAGGGTGTTTTTGGAAGTGATAAGAGTGTTGGGTAGAGTGATGTTTATGAGGCTGCTTATTGATGGTGTAATGATGACAGTTGTTAATGCATATGCTCTGCTAGTTGCGTGTGTGATGGGTGAGACAGGAGTACTTTGGAGTAGTTGGATGAAGTGGTGATGAGCATATCCAAGGGTGAGGGACTGGTGATTGCAGCAGATTTCAATGTGCAAGTTGGTGAAGGGGACAGAGAGGTTGTAGAAGTGATTGGTATATATGGTGTTAAGCCAAGGAATGCAGAAGGTGTGATGGTGGTGGAGTTTGCAAAAGAGGTTGGACATGGCTTTGGTGAATATGTATGTTTACAAGACTGAGGGGCATAGGGTGACATACAAGAGTGGAGGGAGATGCACACAGGTGGGTTATCTCCTATGCAGGTGAGGATGCTTGAAGGGGAATGGAAACTGTAAAATGGTGACAGTGGAAAGTGTAGTTAGGCAGCATGGAATGTTGGTCTATGGGATGACGTTGGTGATCAGGAAGAGGGGGAGGAGTGTGAGGGAGCAGCACATAGCAAATGGTGGATACTGTAAAAGGGTGATTGTGAGGTTGGTTCAGGGAAGAGTTATGATAGGCAGTGGGTGGCAGTGAAGAGTTACCAAATATCTGGGTAATTACATCCAATCAGGTAAGGGAGAATAGTAGAATGGGGCTTGGTGTGTCATCTGGACAGAGGAAGGTGGACAAGGAGACCTGGTGGTGGAATGAGGGAGTACAGGGGAGTATACAGAGAAAGAGGTTGGCAAAGGAGAAGTAGGATTGTCAGACAGATGAAGAAAGTAGACAGGAGTATAGGGAGATTATTGCCTGGCAAAGACAGTGGTGGCAAAGGCTAAGGATGGCGGATCTGAAGGTTTTACATGTAAGTTTGGACACCAAGGATGGAGGATAGGACCTGTACCAATTGGCTAGACAGAGGCACATATCTAGGAAGGATGTTCAGCAAATAAGGGTGATAAAGGGTAACGGTGGAAATGTACTCACAAGCAAGGAGAGTGTGTAGAACAGATGAAAACAGTACTTTGGTGGGCTGTTGAATGAGGAGAATGAGAAAGAGAGAGAGAGAGAGAGAGAGACAGTTGGATGATGTGGGTATGGTGAAACAGGTACAACAGAGTATCAAGGGGGAAGTAAGGATAGCTATGAAGAGGTTTAAGAATGGAAAGGCTGTTGGTCCAGATGATATACCTGTGGAAGTAGCTGGCCTAGCAGTGTCACAGTCAGCAGTGTTCAACACACACTCCAGTAGTAGTTATATGTGAGCCATCCTTTCCTGGGATGACTCAGGGGCCTGAACTGTATTCTTTGTCACTGCAGACAGACACAGATGCTATGGCCATAAGTTCTGATCAGCAATATATCAGTACAGCAGGTCTTGTTTTGACATATATGTTGAACTTCCTATTTCCCATTATTGCGTACATCCTACTGTAGTCCATTACATGCATACTTGTTTGACATACCTGTTTTTTTTCAAGTGTAGGTGGTTATAACCTGCTTGCTGTTGTTTTTTTTCTGTCTGTTTTTCTCTCTCTCTTGCTCGCTCTCCAGGATGTAGGGTATACATCTGTTTTGCAAAGGCAGCAGCTTACCTTTTGCAGTTAATGCTCATGGGCAGCTGATGGCCTGTGCACCAATTGGAATCCCCCAGTTGCTAATTGCATTTAAAACACCTGTGGTATCATTACAATAGCCAATTGCATGGAAACACACTCCTATAACTGAGTACTTCATGTGGGCATTGGCCCTTTACCTTCCCTGTGAGGGGGACTTCATGGAGGTGTGTGACAAGGGTCTATATCATATGAGCAAATCGCACAAATTGCGAATGCTCATAATATCGAACGTACCGGACCTCGAACTTCCTATTGTGGGGGGCTGTGCCTCCCATACCCCCCCACTAAATATATATTCCAACTCTGAGAAAGCACTATAGTGAGGAAGGGGCAAATATCCCATTCTTCACTGTACTGCGATCTCAGAAAAAGCACTTCGAGGTCCGGTACGTTCCATATTATGAGCATTCACAATTTGTGCGATTCGCTCATATGATATAGACCTGTGTGACAAACAGCATCACAGAGGATAGTTGGAAAGACCTCTTACAACAAACACTGTGGAGACAGCCTGACAATCTGGGGGAGAATGTTCCAGATATAGGGACTGAATGTAAGTATTGATGTTGTACATTTAAAGTACTGGTAGTGTCACAGGGTTTGTGTGGATATGGCTGTTCTGCATGATTTTAAGTCTGACAGTGTTGTGGTTGACATAACTCACAACTATAGGGCTATCCACAGACTGGCCAGAATTTGGACACTTATATGCGGCATGTTACACGTTTTTTGTCATTGGAAATTCAGTAGCATACTCTGGGGATTGCAGTCAGTAAAATGAAACATCCATTTGTGTTTCTGACTTCATATCCCTCAGAACAGATATGTTACAACAAACCCTGTTACACCAGCAACTTTCTCAGTTTATAACAGCAATATGCCAATGAGGTCCCTGTGTTTGGGCCTCTGTCCCCCAAGTATGTCTGGCTTTGTCCATATGTCATGCAGTAAGATGTGGATAGGTATGGTATATCATTATTTAGTGACTTCATTCCTGATATCATCCCAGTGATGTATCAGGCTGCCAGCCATGTTATGTGTAAGAGATCTTATATATGAGGACAAAGCCTGGACATTCAGTGGGACTCTGTACAGTTGGGAGGTCTGTGTATTTTTGGTGATTGTTGACAGACTGTCAGGACTGTGTAGCAGTGTATTGTGAATATATTTGGTCTGTGTAGGGAGGGGGTAGATGTAAGTGTTATGGTTTCTTTTCTGTCTGTCTTTGCATGCTGCCCCAGTTTCTGGTGCTCTATCAACTGTATAAGTTTGTAGGGGAGGACTGAGACATGTCCCATACCACAGTTAGGCATCATACTACATTGTGAATTGGATCAGTATATGTAGGGGTAGTGTGTGTGAGTGGCAAACATGATTATGGTTTTGTTCACACAGTCCTTATACTGATTTGGCTTACCAGTATGTGACTGTGACTGTGGCGGACTTGGTTGTGGGTATGCACTTTCACACTGGTGTCTGTTTTTCAGTGCTGTTACATCCCTGCAGTGCATGATACATTTACAAATACATGTGTAATTCCCCATAGCAGATTTGGGTTATTGTTGTGTCAGTCTGACTGTAGTTTAGACAGTGCTTGTTGACATACCTAGCAGCTCAGTGTAGTTTCCCCACTGTGATGCTATGTCCAGATATTTGTGAGACGTACTGTTGTCTGGCCCCCATATGTGTTGCGTAGTTCTGACACATCAGTGGGATGATGTGAGGATTTAAGTCAATAACTAGTGGTAAGTAATTGGGTTTTGGACTTGTGCTATATCAGTCAATATATGTTAGAAGAGAAAGGAGGGTGTTACTGCAACAACTGTGTCAGCTCGTCTACTCCAGTATTTGAGATATGTCTTGATTTTCATGGCTTCCACCCTCCACTTTGTCAGGCTTGGTCCATATTCATTGCACCAAGGGGGTTCTGAGCATACCTCTCAACTGGCCAGAATGTCCAGGTTTATTGCTCATATTTCTGGTCTGTTCCACACATTCCCTAATTGTATTTCTCTGGTACATCAATGTGATGATGTCAGGATTCCTGTCAGTAAGTGCTGACATACATTTCATTTCCTGAACTCACATCCTTCAAAACATGTATGCTGAAACTTACCCTGTTACTCTAGCAACATTCCGCATTTATAAGAGCAATATTTACATTATGTCCCTAGATTTGTCCCATTGTCCCCACATTTTCACAGCTATTGGCCAGAATTCTTGCAGTAACAGATTGAGAGGTATGGTGCTGAGGTATGACTCCACTACATGTTATGAGTATATATATATATATATATATATATATATATATATATATATATATATATATATTTTATATGTATATATATTTATATACATATATGTATATATTTTACATGTATATGTTTTATATATCTCTGTAAATAGTTGTATATACTTTCTCGTATTTATCTCACCATACATATCTTATATAGAAACATGACTGATTCCACAGTGTTTTTCACTACTATTTAATACCAGTACTGAATGATATATTTGAAAAAACAACATATGTTCCTATAGCTCAGATGGTGTAGTGGTACATTGTTCTGACTAGGGTGTATAGGGTTCTGTGTTTGAGACTTGGTATTTAGTTATTTTGTTGCTGGGCAGAACAATGGCTGAAGGAGACAGGGTGATTAAGGCAGTTTTAAGCAGTTGTAAGTGGGTTTGCATGATGGTAAGAGATGCCAACACATGGTTAACCATGAGGATACTTAAGCTGTGTAGGCATCGCTTAGCGTTGCACAAATTCGCTTACTTCCACTTACTGCTGCCTACTGCTGCTTACTCACACTTACCCCCATGCTAATTTCTTTAAAAGAAAAGAAAAAAGGGGTGATAGGACGTTGGTGAAAAAAAGGGCACTCAGAGGGAAAAACAATATGAGAGATAGCTAGGGATGTGCAGGACAGGAGTAGGAAGGGCCATATCTGTCCATTTCTTCTACAGCAACAGCTGTGCACGTCTACAAAATTTGGAGGTAAATTTGGATGCTCAAATCACTGAGAGAAAGGTGAGGACAACAATAATGTGTTATCAAGCCAATTGGGATGGATTACATGTGTCCAGTGGACATGTGTGTGAAATGGACAGCTATGTATGGGGTGCACTTTTTTTTTTTGGGGAACAGATCGCCCTTTTTTTTTTAAGGTGAGAGCGGGATGTTGGGTAAGGATAGTAGGTATAATTGGGGAGGAAAGTTGGGTAGGAAGACAGACAAAACAGGAGACAGGGGTGGTATATGACATGTGGGGGTAAACACTGGACCCCCACGAGCCCCCAAAGGGATACAGTGGGACTGAGGTCACCACCCATGGGCACACCACTGCACCTTCATGGCCCCGAAGGTGGCTGTGCTGGGGGCTGAGCAGGAGGGGCAGGCTGACCCTCAAGATGTGCCACGTGGCCCTCAAGCTGGCATAGCTGATCTCTAAACTCCTTTTGGAGCTCGCTATGCACCAAACCCCCGACCTGACTACGGATGATGATGTCCTGTCTGCGCCCACTCCTGGAGGGGAGACGGGCCCCATCCCCTGAAATGGTTACACCCAAAGGTGGTGCAGGACCAGCAGACGAGGAGGCCCCAGGTTGGGTCCCAGATGTGCTGGGCCACCAGAGCCATATTCAGATGAGGCGGGACAGGTGGATCCACTGGGATCGGCCTTCCCAGACATACTATGGTATTGAGGTTTTACAACATATGTTGGTTAGTCATGAACAACACATTCCAGGATTAGTTATAACAGCATGCGTGGGTGTTCCAATTGACCCCATGAAATGGATTTGAATCAGTTGCATAGCAAACAGAACACATACATATATGGAACCACAGTGGACATTATAACAACATGCAGGTTACATTGATAGCAACAAGCCACCAATGATAGTATTTGAGCAGAGAACATTAATAATCAAATATTTAAATATTTATAGAACAATAGGACACATGTCCCAACAGTAGGTTTGGTGAAAAACATACTCGTTGATATATATATGTATAGATTACTGGTGCAGATAGGGTGGGGGAGAGAGAGAGATGTCAACTGACAGCTGTATAGGCTTCAATTGCTCACAACTATAATGATCATTACTCTACTCATTACTCTCCAGGTATGACTTCACTTGACATCTACCTAGGGCCTTGGGTTGGGCAGTGGTATGTTTGTACTAAGTGTATTAATAATGCCTTTCTAAGGCTGATATGAACATTCCCTTACCTGGCAGACCTGTGGAGGAAATGTCTGTTGACACTACCTGACGGTTTCTACCCATATTCACATAGTCAAGGTTGCATATGTGCACTCATACTGTGTGTGTGTGTGTGTGTGTGTGTGTGTGTGTGTGTGTGTGTGTGTGTGTGCTACTGCCATACTCTGCCTTGATTTCTATCAGTCACCCTGGATGTTGGCAGCAGTGACCACTAGCCGTGACAGTGTGACACTTGAGGGACATTCATCGGAGGAGACTACTTGGAGTATGCACTTATCTTGCCGTCATTTGCAGCCTTGGGGTTGGACAGTGGGTGTTGTACACAGTGTATAAGTACAGCCTTCTTACAGCTAATATGTACTTTTCTTACCTGGCAGACTTGTAGAGGAAATTTCTGTTAACACTACCTGACTGTTTCTACACATATTCACATATTCCTTGGTGGGATTATGCATACAGCTTACTACCACTTCCACGATTCGAACCGTGCCTCTTTGTGCAAAAAAATATAACAAGTTTGTGTTTCATCAGAATGAGTTTTTGAGGAACTGCTGTCTCTTGTTTGACTGTTTTCTGCCTAATACTCTCTTGGTTGTACAATCTGATCTTGTAATTCTGACATTCACGCATGGCGGATAGTTCTTATACTGTGTATTCATACTTTGACGTAGTACAGTCTGGGAAACACTGGTTAACATAACATTACTATTCAGGTATCAGATCTTGGTGCATAGAACATTTCATATAGTTAATCTCCTGTTTTACAACTCCACAATCTTTGTCAGATGAGCCACAATTATTTAATGCTTTCAGAGCCATAGTTGCTGTGCAGAACCTGTACACATTTAGATTCATACTACCACATACCAAAGTAAACACAACAGTATTGGATTTTGAGTTTTATTGACAGGTACTGACACTTTTATTGATATATACCCTGCACGTTACTATTACTCTGCTAATGTCTCATTTATTCAGTATAAACAATACACATTTTTAAATACTGACAGGTGACATTCTACTCCTTTCTATTTATTTGCCCTGAATACTACAAGCTAGATTTGTACTCACCAGCCTCACGATGCACCCTTAGCAGCCTGCTGGTGTGGGTGTCCAGATTTGTGGCCCTGTCATCTGCAGCTGTACAGGAGATAGAGAAACATTTATGCATACCTATTCATCACATACACAGGCTGGACTTTGGCAAACACTAATTGATACTGATACTTACACACATCTGGGACATTCCTTGCCCATGCATCTTGGACCCACTGGACCAAGAGCTCCCTCTTCCTATGCTTCAGGTCAGTGAAATGGTGCTGGACCTGTTTACCAGTCCGAGGGATGCCAGTGGCATTGGTGAGATCATGTGTGAGATGGTCCCAGGACTCCGCTTTGTATTGGGAGCCCTGGTATTGGCCCTGCAGCAGTCTCCCCTCATGAACTTTCACTAGGAGTCCAACCATGACCCTGGACTCCTGAATGCCCCAGTGCTGCACCCAAAAGCACAATTCCTCATCAACTCCAGCCATAGTGGCTGCAGTGATGAGCTACAACTGGTTATGGGCTGTATTCCCACCTATGAGGTTTAAATAGGGCTGATTTCCCACCCTTTGTCATCATTGGACCATTTTTGAATATGCTGAGTTAGCTAAGTGATGGGCAAACCCACTTAGCTAAGGCTGGCAGTGCTTAAAGGGCCAGATGTTGAGCACTGCTTACCAATGCACAAATCCGCTTAGCTGGGCTACTCAGTGCTTAGCATTTATATTTAAGCAATGCTTACGCCAGCTGAGCATAGCTGACCATTAGTTAGCATTGCTTAAATTTCATTTTATAGACTATCAGGTGTATGGTATTCAATCATCATTACTGACATTATAATTTTGTGTTTACCTTCCATGACATCCCCCTATGTGCTTTAATTTACATTTATTCTTGTATGACTATACTGTATGGGGCACTTGTATTTATATGAGGGCTTCATATCTTTTCTGGACTTACACCTCAATTTTGGACCTGCTACACTACCCTGATTGATAAATATTATTTACTACCTCATTTAATAAAACATCAGACTTTTAATACTGCTTTTACATGTAAAAGGGAACAGACTTTATTGAGACTTGAACGACTGCATGCAAAGCAGAAGCTCTAACCACTATGCTATTTCAGCTTGATAGCTTGAGCTGTATATTTCTATTTAGCTCCTTCGGATATTTAAGCTATACTAAGCACAGCTGCATGACATGCGCAGCTGCACAGCTACGCTTAAACTTTATTTGGGATGATAAAAAAAAAAGATAAAATGGATTTTAAATTTTGCTCATTTTAGGGGTGTGCACATACCTCCAACATCTTTCAGCAAGACATATGAACAAAGTCATAAGTAGTGAGGAGACAAAAAGGCACTAACATAGAGGCAATTTTTTAATTTTCTCTTACAAACCTTACATGTTGCTAGAATAACTGGTTTTGATGTCTGGCACTCAAACGTCTGTAATTATATGCTTTTACTTTGGCCTTTAGTGGTCAGATATGTGGGCAAAACTCTGGACATTCTGCAGAATGTCCACAAACAACTGTTGTTTACATTTAACAGTGCCATAACAGCACTTTCTGAGTGCAGGGGGTTGTGTTACATGTTGCAGGCACTGCTGTAACATGCCCCTGCACTCATTCATGGATCATGTCCATGTAGGTGTTACAGCAGCACACCTTCATGAATATACAAGGTGCACTGCTGTGCTGCATGGACACGATCCACTCCATGCAAGAATAGCCTTATTCTTGCACGGAGCTTTATTGAATCCCAAGGTCTGTCTTTGCTGTATTTATCATAATTTTGTTTGATAATGCCCAGTTGCTCCATTAGTTAATCTCTTCTTGCAGAATATTACTTTCTTGTTTAGGGCAGATTGTTTTATCCAATTTTATATCATTTGTATAGATGATGAAAAATATGCTACTGTCAGATTTTAATATCAGATAAGTAGATATTAAATAAGTGCAGTTCAATATAGATCCCTGAGGCATATGTTGATTTACAAGGTGATTCAAACTTTCACTGTTTCCCGGCGTGCATACCAAATTCTGTTTATCAATAACTTCCTAATCCAGACCTCACACCACAAGTTCCAGGCCAGATGAATTCACTCAGTTTAGTACACAGAATTTTTTGTTGTGTCTTTCGGCTTATCCCGGTTAGGGGTCGCCACAGCGGAACTCCGGTCCACTAATGTTTGGGAGTGGATTTTTACGTGCTGAGTTACCAGCCCTGATGCACAACCTTCAACGAAGGCACGCCCATTCACGCATGCCTCAACACAGAAGATGATCTAGCTGAGAATCGAATGGGACAACATCTTGCTGTGAGGCGACAACGCTACCGCAGCACCACTATCGCGGGACTTCTGTGTAAAAGTTAACAGCAAAACTTCAAACTCTAATGCCATTAAGAACAAGCAACACTTCTCTGGCACCTCGGCTTTCAGAAAAGCCTTTTCAGAGTACATCTTTCTGCTAGTAAGCATACACTTAAATGCATGTATTTAATTGATTAAATAATCATCCAATTAAGAATTCACTAAAAAAAGCCAATTAAAAAGGTTAGCTTTTAATATTCTGTTTTTAACCTTATTAAGCGAATTCCCTATTCCAACCTCTTGGAAACATTGTATCATATTTTGAAATAAATATTGCTTCCTTCCTTCTTAAGTGTTCCTTAATTTTTTCATCAGTACTAAACCTAGTATTCACTTGTTCCAAAACAGTTGCCTGTAACCCCTGTGGGTCTCCATTATGGTGTTCCTTAATGTGCATAGCTAGAGGACTCTGAAGTCTTTGCTTCTTGACATCCCTTATATGCTCTTTTAGTCTTGCAGCAAAGCTTCTCTTAGGTTCATAGATTCATAGGTAGGTACTAGGCTATCAGGCCAAGGGCCTAAGTAAGCCTAGCCAACAAAGTTTCTTGGCTTTTGCCACCCAAGAAAGTTATTTTCCTGTGCCCCTGTCAAGCAGAGCCACAGAAGTGATCCCCAGGGTGAATTTCCTATTTCTTATCCACTCATCAAGATTTTTCTTGAAGAGTGCTAATAAGGAACACTGCTCTACTTAGATGGGCAGCCTGTTCCAAAGTATGGGGAGTCTCTGGGACAAGAATTTATTCCTCCAGCATGTTCTGTTTATTGTGGTGGCAAGGTTTAGTCCCTAGAGCATGTAACTTAGAGGGATTGGGATTTCTTTAGGTGTAACATGTCCAACAGCTCTGGGTTGGACATAGCTTTGCATGTTAGGCAGAGATCACCTTGGAGTTGGCAATATGCTACAGAGTAAAGCTGGAGTTGTTTGAGACAGTCAGCGTAGGGCATCTGTTTGAGGCAGGTAATCCTCTTGCTGAGGTACTTCTGTGGCCTTTCCAGCTATTGCAGATGTCTTGTGAGGTACATTCCAAAAGGGGAGTTGTACTCTATAATGGGTCTAATTAGTGACGAGTTGAGGGAAACAATGACCTCTTTTTTCCTGGATGAGAACCCTTTGGTGATGAGGAGTGCCACGTAGAGGAATTTCCTGACTACTGTGACAACGTGATTATCAAAGTAGAGACTACTGTCTACCTGGGTCCCAAGGTCTCTTATCACACATTCGGCATTAAGTAGACTGACACCTATGTGGTAGTTCATGGCTGCAGAGTTTTTACCAAAGGAGATGACAATGCACTTTTTGGCATTGAGCTTGAGGGCATGGCTCTGACACCAGGCATCTGTCTCAGTGAGGCCCTTCTGTAGGATGCCCACATCAATTGGGGACTCGACTATGGGTCCTAGTTTGCAGTCATCTGTGAACTTCATTAGCCAGAGACCTTCTGTGATAGCCTGTACTTCAGAGAAGTAGATATCAAACATGAGAAGACCCAGGACTGAATCCTGTGGTACTCCACTTGTCACTGGTTTGAAGTCAGATTTGGAGTCTGCAACTTTTACAGTGTGGGTTCTGTCAGTGAGCGAGTTGGCAATCCATCTTGTGATGTAGGGATTTATACCTAATTTTGTGAGTTTATCTATAATTTCAGAATGGGGGATGGTGTCAAAAGCCTTGGCAAGGTCAAGATAGGCTGTGTGAACCACCTTATCCTCATCTACGGCTTTGGTGACTGCCTCAAAGAAGTCAATCAGGTTTAGGAGGCATAATCTGCCTTTCACAAACCCGAACTGGGTGGGGTCCAGAATTTGGAGGTTACCAATGTCTTTGTTTATAAGTTCCATGGTGATACGTTCCATGGCCTTACAGACCAGGCTCATCAGGCTAATAGGGTGATAGTTCCCAGGGTCCAGGATGGCTCCCCCTTTGTGGAGTGGGATAACTGTTGCTGTGCACCATTCAGTGTGCACAAACCCTGACGTGAGGCTATGATTGAACATGGTGCTTAAGATGGGGAGCCAATTTATTCTGAAGTTCGTGTAAAACACAGCCTGGGATGTTGTCTGGTCCCATGGATGCTGTGTCCTTGGCTTTAGAGAGTGCAGTATTTACCTGTGTAGTTGTAATTACAGGGACTCTGCATTCTTCCGGTATAGATATGGGCCCTTTAGGGGGTGAGGGGGGGGGGTAAAGTTAGCACTTAATCTATCTGCCAGGATGTTGGCAATATCAGTTGGTTCTGTAATTTTCATGCCATTGTGCTGTAACTCAGAGCAGATCTGGGTGCTACCATTGAGATTCTTGACACAGCTATAGAATGCTTTGTGGTTGTCCTTAGAATCAGTAGTGATTTTGTTTTCATAGCTAGCTTTGGAGGATTTTATGAGGGATCTCAGCTTCTTACTGAGGCTCACCAAGAAGTTCCTCCACTCATGAGATTTTACTCTCTTTTGTAGCAGTTTCTTCCTTCTGTTGTAGAGTTTATTTATGGCAGGGGACCACCAGATTGGCTTTCTTTTTTTGGAGAATGGTGTGCTGGTTCTGTTTGGAATAGCACGATCCATGCACCTGTGTAAGTGCTTATAGAGTGCATTTGTGTATGATTCAGCAGTCGTAACTGTATTGTGACCTGGAGGGTTAACCTTACTTTTATGTATTTTAGGCGCACAAAAAAACTTTACCAACCCACTGCTTTTATTTAAAAACTTATTTTTAGCATCTTCATGACTAAAATAATTTAGTCTAACCCCTTTGTGTATTAATGTTTCATAGTTCTTAACCATCTCCTGATAAGTTAAAAAAAACTACTTTTTTTATAGATTTTATCATTTTCTAGATGCTGTAAACACGTTTACATATTGTGTGTAATGCATTAATACTAGTTGTACCCGCTTATCTGCAGGTTTAAATATGAGTTCCTTTCTTTCTCTTAAAATTTTTAAGGCCACCCATTCTTTTTGTGTCATATTGTATTGAATTTCACTTCTAAAAAACTTTTTGCACTCTTGTTCTATTGCATAATTTAACATATGATGAAACATTTCAATTTTGTCACACTTAAAAGGTGGCATACATTTGCTTTTATAAGAAACACCACTAGTATCAAAACTAGTATAAGCACTGCATTCTAAGTCAGAACTACAAGAAAAAAAACTCTCTTCATTACTACTTGCAGCATCTACAAAACTTACATTGTTCACATCTGCTTCTAAACTTTTTGTTTAATTTCCAAAGAAATATATTAAATGTAACTGGTGAACAAAGTTAAATACTTCCCCCTTTAACATTCTGGGAAGAGGCATTGGGATAAAATTCAAACCCCTATGTAAAACATTTTTTTCTTCATCGCTAATAATGCATGCAGACAAATTTACAATATATTCAAAACCACTCACATTTATATTATTAGAAAGTTCCATTTTATTATGCCCATTTTCCCCATTTGTTAGTTCAGGAATTATATCCGGCACCACACGGTTGATCCTGCCAACTTCTCTTCTTATTTCCTTGTTGTAACCCGGGGTGGTCACGTAAATTTCTGTTGAGATACCCTGGATTCTGACCCTTTGGGAGCCATGGGTAGTCTTCCCATTCTTCCCCTTCACCTTCCGCTGATGAGACTCCACTTTCAGCCAATGTATAATAATTCACAGATCGTTCAGTTACCTCCTTCCCCTCCTGGAACCTAACATGCTGCTTTTTGTTAGTTCCAGAAGAAAAAATGAATGCTTGCTTGCATTCGTAATCCCGAATGTCTCTCAACAGTTTTTTTCTTTTTACGATCAATGAACTCTTTTTCATAAGTCAACAAGTTATCGTTGACACTCTGTAAATAACCTTCAAAGGCTTCCTGACTGATCTTACTTGCAATATTTGAACAAGCTTATTTAATTTCAGATTTCAGCTTAGCCCTCTTCAGCATGTCTCTCTCCAGCAAAATGCTGACCCACTCAGCACTACATCTGTGTGCTGCTGCCATCCAGCATTCATGAAATGCTATGTGAGCTTCACTGGTCAAATCAAATGGTGTAGAGGGATTATGAAAGGCTCTTAAGCCTCTAGGTGTTATATCTAGTTCTTGATATCTGTTGAGACTCTGTAAGTTGAAAAAAAACAGACGTGTCTTTAAAAATCAGTCTCTCTGCTTGTTCTAATATATCTTGCACTTCAGGTATTATAGAAACATTCATTCTCTCACCCACTGTTGAGAATGGATTCACTGACCATTTCTATCTGTTCTCATTCCACCTGGAGTATATAATGGTGGCAAACTCTGGATTTGGAGCAGAACCATCATTGCCATGGGTTAATGAACCATCTCCTTCTCTTTTGGCTGGGAGGAACCAAAAACATTATCCAAAGTTATTTGTCTGGAATCCATTTCCAATCCTCCAGATCATCCCATTATATCTGCCTGCAATTATGTAACCCACAATTCGGGATGTTTTTTGCATCAATTTTTGTTAAAAAAGGTGAAACAATTACCTTCATATATCAGACAGTTTTGATTTTTTGGACAAAATAAACAAAATAACATGGCAGAAGAATATGTTTTTTGTAGTGATAGATGTAGTCAGCCTATACACTAGCACTAAACATAGTGATGGCATAGAAGCTATAGGATGTTTTCTGAGGAAGAGTCCCACTACACAGTATATCATAGAACTGACATTGTTTTGTTTGGAAAATAATGTATTTGAATTTGATGGCTCTCTGTATCATCAGAAGTGTGGGACAGCTATGGGGGCAGCTTTTGCCCCCACATATGCTAACTTATTCATGGGTCTCTATGAATATTTATATGTGTATAGGAATGAATTTTTTAGAAAACATGTTGTTCATTTTTATAGATACATTGATAATTTGATTTTTGTTTGCAAGTGGGGCCATGGAGAAGTGAAAACATTTGTTCAAGAACTGCAAGTGAACAAGTTTGAGATCAAGTTTGATGGGTTACAAAAAGGAAACAGTGAATTATCTGGATATTACAATAGAAGGGCAAGAAGATGGCAAACTTAAAACTAAAATATATAGATAAATGGGACAACCAAGCTTTATGTTTCATGGAGTTAGTTGTCACCCCCCCCCCCATACTATGTCTTCCATTCCTTAACAGGAAATGGTTAGGGTTAAATGTTTATATAGCGACAGGAAGGAATGTGAGAAGGAAGTTCAAAATACAGCTAATATGTTCATAGAAAGGGGCTATGAGCCAGAGAAAGCATGGCTGGGGTATAATAAAGTAATGAAGACAAAAATGAATAAATCACAGAACATAATAATGCAGAAAAAGAATGCTGGAGAAAAA
This sequence comes from Protopterus annectens, assembly GCF_019279795.1. NCBI lineage: Eukaryota > Metazoa > Chordata > Ceratodontiformes > Protopteridae > Protopterus > Protopterus annectens. The sequence continues at coordinate 1,345,546,886 of NC_056735.1, read as the reverse complement.
GAAAGTGAGTTATATTTTGTGTCTAAGTATACTAATGTTTTTAATATTTTAGAGAAAATATGTATTATTGGTCTTATATGTAGAAACAAAAATCCTGCCTAAAAAATGTCAATCTTTGTTTTTCATATAAAAGAGGCATGAGTCTTAAAGACATGTTAATACATGGAAAATGTGTGAGACCAAAAAATATAGAAAATAATATAGTGAGATATGAAACTTTTCCATGTGACAATTGCATAGTATGCAAACATATAGTGGATAGTTTTGAAAGTATTAATGGAAAAAAATTGACAGAAGAGGCAGCTTCACTTGCAATAGTGAAAAGATTATATATAGTTTAAAATGTCCTTGTGGATTATTTTATATTGGGGAAAGCAAGAGAAGTTCTGCTCCAAGATTAAAAGAGCATATAAGGGACATCAAGAAGGAGAGATTTCAGAGTCCTGTAGCTATGCACTTTAAGGAACACCATAATGGAGACCCACAGGGGTTACAGGCAACTGTTTTGGAACAAGTGAATACTAGGTTTAGTACTGATGAAAAAATTAAGGAACACTTAAGAAGGAAGGGAGCAATATTTATTTTAAAATATGATGCAATGTTTCCAAGAAGTTTGAATAGGGAATTCTCTTGGAAGCATTTAATATAAGAAGGCTAAAAAAAGAATATTCAAAGTTAACCTTTTTAGTTGGCTTTTTTAGTGAATTCTTAATTGGATGATTATTTAATTGATTAAATGCATGTATTTAAGTGTATGCTTACTAGCACAAAGATGTACTCTGAAAAGACTTTTCTGAAAGACGAGGCACCAGAGAAGTGTTACTCATTCTTAATGGTATTAGAGTTTGAAGTTTTGCTGTTAACTTTTACTGCAGAAGTTATTTTTTTATTTTAATAAATCAGTCTGTGTACTAAACTGAGTGAATTCATCTGGCCTGGAACTTGTGGTGTGAGGTCTGGCTTGTTCTACAGTGTGGTGCTTTATTTAACTCCCTAATCTAATTGATCAATATGTCTGACAATTGCATGCTAGGTAGATTTTTTGGAGTAATAAATTATGATCAACTATTTCACAAGCACAAGAATAGTTTGTAGTCCATTTTCCTCTACACTCCATAATATATTGACATAATCAGAAATTGAAAGTGATTGTCAATCTAGCTTTCATGAATGCATTGATAGCACAATTTCCCATTTCTGACAGTTCCATATTTAAACTTTCTAGGATAATGTCCTCCATTAAATTACTGATACAAGATAGCTACCCAATAGGGTATAACTTCTCACATTGTAACATTCATCCTTTTGCTTAAAATTGGCTTAATAGTAGCAGTTTTCTAATCCTCGTACTGCTGTTTCCTCAAAGCTCTTCATTATCAAAACATTTAAAAGTAGCAGTACAGAAGTTTTAATGCCTTGATATCTTGATTACTAATGTGATCAACACCACATGCTTTATGGATATTTAACCTATATATTAGGCTTTCTAAATTATTAAAATTTAATATATTCACAATTTTAATGTTACATGTTAAATTACTAATATTGTTCTATAATGTATTATCCTTGCCAAATATGTTCAGAAATTGGGCTTTAAATATATCATCTTTTGTGGGGTGTCATTTCTTTTCATCACCTAAAGTATATACCATTGAACAACTGCTCCTTTACTAGGGGCTATAAACCTATATAAAGAACTTTTATTATCTTTATACTTTGCCATAAGAGCATTCTTAAAGCTTTTAATATTTTTTCTAGCTGTTCTGATTACTTTTTGACATAATCCTCGATGCTTGTTTATATCAGATAATTTTGCAATAACCCATTTTGTACTGCTTATTATTCTTATCATCAAGTTTAATTCCAGTTATGATTTTTTTTATTTTTGATAGTTACTATTTCTGTGTTGACTTTATAGATTTTAATCTAGTGCCATTCTAAAAAAGATGTAATAGTCTCCAACCATCAAAATGTAAACAGAGTATTTTAACTACTAATCAGTTGAATGTAATGTAGATTGTTCCATGTTTAATTTTTCTTCTAATGTTTTTGCAGCAGTATCTAGGGGACATATCTCCATTCTGATCATATTATGATCACTGTCTAATAAGGGAGGAAGGGTATCATGGGGACATTTATAATAGTTCACAATTAGGCATGCTAAACTTAAAATATTATTGCCCTTGGTTGGGCAATCAACAGTCGTTTGCATACTCAAATAACTTTACATATTGCAGAACTATTTATAATTATCAGCCCTTTTAGATTATTTAAGTTGAAAAGACAAGGTAAATTAAAAGCTTTTATTATGATATAATTTTCACTCAATTCTTGAGCCACAGATGTCAGAAGTGTTTCAAATATTTTAAAGACAATTCTAGGAGGTTTGTGCACTGTTAAATAATATTAAATTATCTGTGAAATTTAAAGTCATGAGGACATAATCTAAAATATTAGTTTTATTTTGTTGAAACATAACTTCTCTGATACACGAGACTTCTTTGTTTTTAATACCAAAACATCACCACCTCAACCTTCTGTAAGACCCTTAAAACTATTACATTTGCAATACCCTTCCAGATTTGGGATACAATCAGTTTCATAGTACTACATCTTTGTGACAGTGCTATTGTCAGCTTGATATTCTATTCTGTAATTATGTCAAATTGTTAACCTTCGCACCAAGGCTCTGGCCCTGGCAAATAGCAGTCTTAGTTTTCTAATTTTTTCCTTCTCACTATTTTCTCCACAATGGTTAAGTTCATATTATCCTTTGATAAAGCCGCTGTATTCTTATCTATATCTTGGTAGTCCAAGTGTATCATGACTTCAACATGCAATATTTCCCAACTCCTATGTGTTTTCTGTAAATAGTAGTAAGTAGGAGTAGCTAAAGCTCCATATATTATTTTAGTTAGTAACGTGTCAAACAGTTGTTCCAGTTATCTTAAAATCAAAGTTTGGTCAGAAATACATCTGTAGATACATTTAGCTACTCAGTTCATGCAAAATTAGGTTTATGCTTAAGAATCATATACGTTTGTACCTGCAACATTTCCTATATCAGTGAGATGAGCAGTGTGCAGTAAGGCTTTACATATGTCAGAATATATAATTTTCTTGTTATACATACGCTATTCAAAAACAACCTGCCAGCATTCAGTGTCTCGATTGAATACCTGCTGGCAGAGCCTTTCCTAGCATGCAAGAAACCAAGAATGTATCTGTGGGAGAGATATAGTACCTACCCATGTGGGGGTCGGCACCACTAATGCCCCCAGTAGTACTGCATTTCATTGCTTTATGGTTTGCAAGATAAAGTTTAGCCATCCAGTCTTCTTGATACACACATAAAGCATCCTGCAGATTCTGCTCCCTGAAGCACACATAGCATCCTGCAGATTCCATTCCCTGTTATACATATAGCATCCTGCAGATTCCATTCCCTGTTATACATATAGCATCCTGCAGATTCCACTCCCTGTTACACACATAGCATCCTGCAGATTCCACTCTCTGTTACACACACAGCATCCTGCAGATTCCATTCCCTGTTATACATATAGCATCCTGCAGATTCCACTCCCTGTTACAAACATAGCATCCTGCAGATTCCATTCCCTGTTATACATATAGCATCCTGCAGATTCCACTCCGTTACACACATAGCATCCTGCAGATTCCATTCCCTATTATACATATAGCATCCTGCAGATTCCACTCTGTTACACACATAGCATCCTGCAGATTCCATTCCCTGTTATACATATAGCATCCTGCAGATTCCACTTCCTGTTACACACATAGCATCCTCCAGATTCCATTCCCTGTTATACATATAGCATCCTGCAGATTCCACTCCCTGTTACAAACATAGCATCCTACAGATTCCATTCCCTGTTATACATATAGCATCCTCCAGATTCCACTCCCTGTTACACACATAGCATCCTGCAGATTCCATTCCTTGTTATACATATAGCATCCTGCAGATTCCACTCCCTGTTACACACATAGCATCCTGCAGATTCCATTCTCTGTTATACATATAGTATCCTGCAGATTCCACTCCCTGTTACACACATAGCATCCTGCAGATTCCATTCCCTGTTATACATATAGCATCCTGCAGATTCCACTCCCTGTTACACACATAGCATCCTGCAGATTCCATTCCCTGTTATACATATAGCATCCTGCAGATTCCACTCCCTGTTACACACATAGCATCCTGCAGATTCCATTCCCTGTTATGCATATGGCATCCTGCAGATTCCACTCCATTACACACATAGCATCCTGCAGATTCCATTCCCTGTAACCTCATTCTTCCTTTACAGATTTCTTATGAGATTTTGGTTGTGCCTGTTATCATGCTTTCCACGGTCTATTCTGGCAGTCTATTCCATCTGTGTGCCACCATTTCCATAAATTAATTCTTCCTTGCATAAATATTGAATTTAATTTTCTGTAATTGTTGGTAACTTTTGAAACTTTATCACGCCTTTCTTGAGATCTGTTACCTTACAGTTGGCAGTTATGATATCAGGTGCCAACATCATATCTCTTCTTTTCTTTCCATCTTTCATTAAACATCATCCAAGATCTTCTAGTTTTTCTACATAACGTGTTCCCCATTCCCTGTGTAGCCACTCTGTACGGTCTCCAGACCTAAATTCTATATGTTCTGGCTGAGCTACACAGGGGACCCTAAAAACGTTGTCTGTTACTATCACTGTCTCTGGAGTATGTGCCTCTAAGTATGCTTTCTAGAATTCTACTTGTCCTTCTCACATATTCCTTTCTTTGACCCTGATGATTGTTTCATACCTTTATTATCACTTTAGACCTTTGTCTTAGTTAGCTGCCCTGAGAGGTGCCTCTCCTAGCTTGAACTCTTATGGGTGGGTATTATGTCCAAAATACAATACCTTACATGTATTTGCATTAAATCTCATCTGATATTTTTCTTTCCAGTCCAACAATGTTTTCAGATCCCCTACCAGCTTGCTTCTCCATCACTAACCATTTCCTCTTTTTATGACATTTGCAAAGAGTTTCACTCTGTTTTCCCCTGACTATTGTCATATGTGAGGCAGAACTTACTCCTGTTGCTTACTACTGGAGTAACCTTCTAGCCTCAGCAAAATCCCCTTTACCACTCTTTGTACATCTACCTGTTCAGGCACTTTCCATCCATTTTACTCATCTTTTCGTCATTCCAAGTCCACTGCTTTTTTTTCACTAGCATCCTGTGTTTCTTTGAGTTAAAAGCCTTGCTGAAGTTATCTGATATCATTCTGCAGCTGCCGAAACCCCACTCAAGTCTAGGGAAACTTACTGTGACTTTGATTTAATGAATATATATTTTTAGAGGTCAAAATATGAAATGTTGAGGGTTCCTTTGATGAGATCATTTTTGTTTCAGAAACTTCCTGTCACCTTTGTTGGAGAGCAGAGTTAGAATAGATGTGCACATTAATACTTTCCACATGCTGTCATAGACTGCAGTAAAACGGTGCACGACGCATTCATGCTTTCCACACGCTGCCATAGACCC